>NW_027497574.1:0-117755 GCF_021521415.1 Bidens hawaiensis
ACTCATCCCACTACTGCAACAACAAGAGAAAACCCAACTCCCAAAATTATGTCTTAGCCCAACCACAAGCCCCTCCAAACAAGAAGTTCTACACTGGCCCACACCCGTATTTCAACACTTGCCAACGCCACCACCCGGCCCAAGCCACTTGTCGGGTGTGCACCAACTGCCACCGATTCGGCCACCTCACCCAATATTGTCGAGAAGCACCTCGTGTGCAAGCCGCTCCGCCGCGGTTCGCACTAACAAACCAACCCAACCGAGTCATCCCTCGTGCTCCAATCATTAACCCCGCTAGGGCTTGCTACAATTGTGGTGACCCAAATCACCTTCGCAATGCATGTCATCGACTCACCCAAGTTCACCAAGCCTATGTTGCACCACAACCCTACTACACCTCCCAAGCCTATCAAGTGCAAATTTATCAACCCCAAGTACCCCAACTCATGGCTCCTCCAACTCTTCAAGCTCAACCCATGGTCATGCAAGCCCATCAAGCTCCAACCTCTCAAGCTTCAACTTCTCAAATCCAAGCACCTCAAAGAACTCAAGTCCAAGCTTTCACCATCAATGCTCATCAAGCCCGAAACTTGAATGATGTGGTGAATGGTACGTTCCTATTTAATAAGCACCATGCTTCGGTATTATTTGATTCGGGAGTCGATAGAAGCTTTATTTCCTTTGACTTTGAATACATACTTGATGTGCCCCGTAGTAAATTATCTAAGCCCTTCACGGTAGAGATAGCAAACGGTAGTTCGATCACTATTGACTCCGTCATTCGAAATTGCACGATTACCCTCAATGGATAAAAGTTCTCTATTGAGCTTATCCCTATGCAAATGGTTAGCTTCGACGTTGTCATTGGTATGGATTGGCTCTCTCACCACCGTGCCGAAATTTTGTGTTTTGAGAAACTCATTCGAATCCCTATCGTTGGAGGTGTGATTCTAAGCGTTCGCGGTGAAGGACCCTTCTCAAAGCTAAACCTCATGTTGTGTCTTGAAGCCCAACATTACTTACGCAAGAAGTATGTCGCCTTTTTAGCCCACGTCACCACAAAATCCGATGAAGAAAAGAAACTTTTCGACATCCCGATTGTCCGCAACTTCCCCGAAGTCTTTCCCGATGACGTTTCCGGACTCCCTCCCATTCGTCAAGTGGAGTTCCGTATTGATCTTGTACCCGGAGCATACCTCGTGGCCAAATCACCCTACCGTCTTGCACCTTCCGAAATGCAAGAACTCTCCAACAAAATCCTAGAACTTACGGAAAAGGGTCTTATTCGCCCGAGTTCGTCTCCATGGGGCGCACCCGTCTTGTTTGTTAAGAAGAAAGACGATACTCTTCGAATGTGTATAGATTATCGTGAGCTCAACAAGCTTACTATCAAGAATCATTATCCCCTTCCGCGTATTAATGATCTTTTCGATCAACTCCAAGGAGCCGCATGTTTCTCTAAGATTGATCTCCGTTCGGGTTATCACCAACTCCGTGTCCATGAAAATGACATACCCAAGACTACCTTTCGTACTCGTTATGGCCACTTTAAGTTCCGAGTTATGCCTTTTGGGTTGACTAATGCTCCTGCCGTTTTCATGGATCTTATGAATCGTGATTATAAACCCTACCTCTACAAGTTCGTGACTGTTTTCATCGATGATATCTTGATATATTCTAAAATCGAGACCGAGCACAAAGACCATTTGTGCGCCATTCTCGACTTGTTACGAAAGGAAAAACTTTATGCTAAGTTCTCCAAATACGAATTTTGGCTAAAGCAAGTTCAATTCTTGGGCCACATCGTTAACGACAAGGATATTCACGTTGATCCCGCTAAAATTGAAGCCGTTAAAAATTGGATGACCCCGTCCTCTCCAACGGAGGTTCGTTCATTTCTTGGTTTAGCGGGGTATTACCGTCGTTTTATCCGCAACTTTTCGAAGATTGCTTCACCCCTTACCGCACTAACCCACAAAGGGAAAGTTTACGAATGGGGTTCCGATCAAGAGAAAGCGTTTCAAACTCTTAAGGACATGCTTTGCAATGCTCCAATCCTTGCTCTTCCCGAGGGCAACGGCGATTTTGTTGTCTTTTGTGACGCTTCTATTCAAGGTCTTGGTTGTGTTCTTATGCAACGAAACAAGGTCATTGCTTACGCTTCGCATCAACTCAAGGTACACAAGAAAAATTAAACGATGCACGACCTCGAACTTGGTGCGGTCGTGTTTGCCTTGAAAATATGGAGACAATACCTTTATGGTACGAAATGTGTGGTCTTCACCGACCATAAGAGTTTACAACACATTTTCGACCAAACGGACCTCAATATGAGACAAAGACGATGGGCCGAATTGTTAAGCGATTATGATTGCGAAATTCGCTACCACCTCGGGAAAGCGAAAGTCGTGGCCGATGCTCTTATTCGTAAGACTCATGTTAAATCCGTCTTGCTCCATTGTGTCACCATCCAATCTGACCTCCAATACCACATCTTCGACGCACAACACGTCTCCGTCACCGAGGGTAACTTACACGACGAAATTTCGTGTGGCGCCGAACTCTAACTTGAAACCAAACGTAATGGCTTACTCTATTACTTGGACCGTTTATGGGTTCCCGATCATGACGATCTTCGCATGTTCATCCTCGATGAAGCTCATAAGTCACGATAATCTATTCATCCTGGTGCGGATAAATTCGTACCATGTTTTGGTGGCCGGGAATGAAGAAAGATATTGCGGTGTACGTATCTAAATGCCTCACTTGCTCTAAGGTTAAAGCCGAGCATCAAAAGCCGTTTGGTTTGCTCGAACAACCTCCGATCCTCGTTTGGAAATGGGAAGACATAGCCATGGATTTCGTTACTAAACTCCCCACTACTCAAAGTCGCAACGATAGTATTTGGGTGATTGTTGATCGTTTGACCAAGTCAGCTCATTTCATACCATTCCGAGAAAAATCCTCCGTAGGAGAATTAGCCCGACTTGATGTGAAGAACATCATTTGCTGCCATGGAACGCCTTTGACCATCATTTTCGATCGTGATGGTCGGTTTACCTCTTATTTTTGGAAATCGTTGCAAACCACCTTGGGTACTCGTATTGATCTAAGCACCGCTTATCACCCGCAAACCGATGGTCAATCCGAGAGAACGATTCAAACTCTCGAAAATATGCTCCGCTCTTGCATACTAGATTTTGGTGGAAATTGGGATACTCACTTGCCACTAGTAGAGTTTTCCTACAGTAATAGTTTTCACACTAGTATTGGCACGACACCATTTGAAGCTCTCTACGGCCGAAAATGTCGTTCCCCGATTTGTTGGAATGAGGTTGGTGAATCGCAAATCACCGGTACCGAGCTTGTTCAAGAAACTTCCTATCAAATCGCTCTCATTCGTCAAAATCTTATTTCTGCTCGTAGCCGTCAAAAGAGCTACGCCGATAAGCGCCGTAAACCTCTCGAGTTCAATGTTGGTGATCAAGTTCTCCTCAAAGTATCACCTTGGAAAGGGGTAGTTCGTTTTGTAAAAAGGAAGAAATTATCTCCTCGTTTTGTTGGCCCTTTTGAGATCGTTGAAAGGGTTGGTAAAGTTGCGTATCGTCTCAATCTCCCTGAAGAGCTCTCCAATGTTCATCCAACTTTTCATGTTTCCAATCTCAAGAAGTGATTAGCCGAGGGGTATCTCCATATACCCCTGAATGAAGTACAAGTTGATGAATCTATGCGTGCTATCGAGAAACCCGTTGAAATCGTGGATAATATGGACAAAGAGACCAAGCGTAGTCGTATTCCACTTGTCAAAGTTTGTTGGGAATCTAAATGTGGTCCCGAGTTCACTTGGGAACGTAAAGACCAAATGGAGTCCAAGTACCCGTACCTCTTTGTTACGGCTTAATTTTTAATTTCGGGACGAAATATCCTAAAGTAGTGAATGTTGTAACATTTTGGGTTTTCCGTTTCTCTTCGGTTTTGCAATCTTTACCCGACCCGGGTTCGGGTTCGGGTATTTTATCAATAAAGTTCGTATACGTTTAATTTTTATTTAGTTTGAGCATCATGCAAATTCAATCCTAAACTATCAAAATAACCACTTTTGAACCATCAACCAATGACAAGGACAAACCTGCAAAATAATATCCAAAAATTTTCCCTCCTCCTTCTCCCTCTCACTGCCAACGCCATACCCCCCCCCCCTCCGATTTCGGACTCATTAAACGCACAATTGATCTTACCATATCAATCCTTGCCTAAAATCGATCTTACCGACACCTTAAACATTGTAAACTATTAACGATTGAGAGCTAGCCTAACAAACATGAACCGCGATTCTTTTGACCTTTTAACACTATAAATACTCGATTATCTTTTAATTAAAATTACACACACCACCTTACCACCAGCCGACACAAACCCCTAACATAATTTCAACGGATAAGCAGTGTAAGATCAACTTCGCAGTCATACTAAAGCCGCAAACCCTAAACGAATGTTCTCCCTCATTACTTCATCATTTACGGTAATTAAACATTGATTTTTGGTCATTTTTAATCAACCAACAAAAGCCCTAACTCAATTTGTATCAACTATAAACGAATCAAACGAACTCAGATTCTAGGGTTTGTATATGAATTTGGGGATTTTCTTTTGAGTGTATATTTAAATATGTTGTAGATTGAATCTTTCACAACCAAAAGCACCAGCCTGATGGCTGGTGCGTGTCCATTTAAAACTCTGAAACGGTCCAGGGCGCGGGTTCGAACCCCCTGGACCCGTTTTTGTTTATTTTTTTTATATATTAACTTTTTCTTGATTTATGTTTATTATTATTACTTAATAAATTTTATAAATATAACTTTGGCAAGACCGAACCTTCGAGTCCCCTAGAACCCGGTTTTGTATTTCATTACTTATAAATATTAAGTAATAAATGTTATTTTTTTGTCAAAACCAAATCTCTAAGCCTCATGAAACCCGGTTTTTATAGTGTTATCTTTTTTTTAAATCCTTTTTAATCAAAATTCTACAACCGAACCATTTTAGATCGTTGATGATAAAATTTTCTTTTATAACACTTTATAAAACATCTATTAACGCAAACATGGATAATACTAGTAATAATTAAAAAAAATCATAATAATAATAATAGTAACAATATTAATGACCACAACAATAACCCTTATAATTATCGAAAATGTAACTATCAATATTTTTAACCACATCGAAGCCCACCATAAACGTTAATATTTTGTTACGACTATGTTTAATTCACTTTATCGTTAACAACTAGGGTTATTTGTCGGTGAACCTCGAGGAGCTTGACCGCTTTCATTCTAGTTCCTTTATTATCTCGTCCTCACTTAATCCACTGATTAAAGGTAAGTAAATTCACATCCCCCCCTTTTTTTACTGTTTTATGTTCTGGGGGCGTTATGCGTTCACAATCAAACGTGTTATAGATTTTCACTACGGTTCCAATATATGCGATTATTGAAATTGCTCGATTAGTTGATACGTGTAAATGTGACTATGTGTTTACTTTTGTTGTGGTGGTTGGTATCTCATCCTCATCCTCATCCTCATTAGTATGATCATACGTCGTCGAAGTAAACCGTTATCATTACGATTCGGTTGAAAGACTAACTTTTATTTATTGTTATACTAGTTGTAGTGATTTACAATTATCGCATGGAATTGTCTTTTATTATTATATATACTCAAAACGTGGTTTACTTGCTCAACTTTATGTTGACAAAATATATATTTTCACGCATGACGTATGTAGCTTTATCGGATGAATCAAGTATTGGAAGTTAGATAAGACCTTAGGTTGCTTGATGATTGAAGAAAACTTTTATTTTTAAGTTATTTATGTTTTGAATATTTAATTGTAACGGTATTTCATTTGAAATGATGTTTGTGCTTTTGAACTTGATATATGAATGAATAATTTAGATATTGACACGTGTATTTCACTTAGTGTCTTCTGAGCTATGATGCAATCAATGTGGCGCCCCAGCATGTTCCGCCGTAGGTTGGGGTGTGACAGTTGGGGAATCACTTGAAATTTGTTATGGATGATTTTTCTGTTTTCGGCTCGTCTTTTGATTCATGTTTAAACGAATTAGCAAAGGTTTTAAAAAGATATGTGAAAACGAATCTGGTCTTAAGTTGGGAAAAGAGTCATTTCATGGTTCAAGAGGGAACGGTTTTAGGACACGTCATCTCGAGCAAGGGGATTGAGGTTGATCGGACAAAAGTTAATGTCATATCTAATTTGCCACCTCCTATAAATGTTAAAGGAATCCAGTCATTTTTAGGACATGCCGGATTTTACCAACGGTTCATTAAAAATTTTAGTGTCATCACAAAACCGTTGTGTAATTTGCTTTTAAAAGATGTACCATTTGTTTTTTATGAAGATTTCTTAAATGCATTTAACGTTCTTAAAAACAAATTGGTGGAAGCCCCAATTTGCTATCTCCTGATTAGTCACTTCGATTTGAAATTATGTGTGATGCAAGTGATTATGCGGTTGGGGCTGTTTTGGGTCAACGGGTGGATAAGAAACACGTTGCCATATACTATGCAAGCAAAACCCTTTCTAATGCTCAAATAAACTACACAACTACATAAAAGAGTTGCTTGTAGTAGTATATGCATTGGATAAGTTTAGATCTTATATTTGTGGGAGCAAGGTTATTGTGTTTTCAGATCATAGCGCTGTTAAGTATTTGATGGAGAAGAAGGATGAAAATCCGCGCTTGATAGATGGATTTTGTTGATCCAAGAGTTTAACGTGGAGATATGTGATAAAAAAGGAAGCGAGAATGTGGTTGCTGATCATCTATCTAGATTAACGGGTTAAGAGGAAGAGAATACCAGGGCTATAAATGAATCATTCCCGGACGAGCAATTATTTGTTGTTTCTACCTTACCATGGTATGCGGACATCATTATATTTCTTGTTGCAAGTACCATCCCAAGAATTCTGGCCCAAGAAAAAGAAACATCAATTCATGTCTAAGGTGAACTAATACGTGTGGAAGACCCAGACTTGTTTAAAATTGGGGCTGATCAAGTCTACCGGAGATGCATTCCAGATGAGGAGATTCGAAGTGTGTTGTCACACGCACACTCACTCTCATGCGGTGGACATTTCAGCGGCCAGAAAACAGGTCATTAAATTTTAGCTTGTGGTTTTTATTGGCCTAGTTTATTTAAAGTTGCAGCAGAATATTCTAAGAACTGTGTGAGATGTCAACAGTTAGGTAGAATTTCCAGGAGTAACGAGATTCCCATGCAACCAATCCTCATTGTGGACATCTTTGATGTTTGGGGGATTGATTTTATGGTCTTATTCCCACATTCCTTCGGTTGTTACTATATTTTGGTGGCGGTTGATTATGTTTCAAAATGGGTTGAAGCAATCGCCAACAAAACAAATGACCATGCCGTTGTTTGTAAATTTGTCCAATCATATATTTTCTCGAGATTTGGCATCCCTCACATTATTATAAGTGACAAGGGCTCTCATTTTAAAAACTTTAATTTTGGCAAATTACTTAAACAGTATGGCGTAAACCACCGAATAGCCACACCATATTATCCTCAAACGAGTGGCCAGGTAGAGGTATTCAATAGGAAAATTAAATAAATTTTGCAAAAGACGGTAAGACCCGATAGAAAAGATTGGTCAACAAAATTAAATGATGCTTTATGGGCTTACCGTACTGCTTTTAAAACACCTATTGGTACCACCCCCTATCGGTTGGTTTACGGGAAAGGATGTCATTTACCTTTGGAACTTACCCATAGTGCTTTATGGCCCGTGAAAAATGTTAATCTAGATTATGAGTGTGCATGAAAAGAAAGAAAGTTGAATATATATGAGCTGGAGGAGTTGCGGGATGAAGCGTATGAATGCGTGTCAGCATATAAGACAGAATGAAGCAAGTGCATGATGCCAAGATTAAGATGAAGACTTTTGAGGAAGGACAGTGGGTCTGGTTATACAACTCGGGAGCAAAACTATTCCCGGGTAAGTTAAAGAGTAAATGGATGGGACTGTATCAGGTAAAGCGTGTCGGTCAGTTTGGCGAGGTCGAAATTGAAGATTTTGACGATCATCTAAGGCAGGTAGTGAATGGACATCGGTTGAAACCATATCTGGAAGATGCGGACTTGAATAAGAGCATACATGAGTCGGTGGTGAGCTTTATAGCTACTACACCATCATATTCAGCCGAGTGTTAAGGGCCAAGTAACGTTGGGCCAGACTCAAAATTCAGCGCTTCTCGGGAGACAACCCGAGCGTTTTTGTTTTGTTTGTTTTTTTTTTTAAAAAAATTTATTGTAGCAACTGTAGCCTCTCTTAATCCACACTCCAAGTTCAAGCCACCACCACTACTATCGGTCAGATCCAACACCACAACCACCGTTGCCGGAATCACCTCATTATCCCTCTCTCCTCTCTCTCTCCCCCCATCTCTCTCTCTACACCACCAACATAACCGGAACCTAACACCCCACCCCACTCACGCTTAGAGCCAAAATCACCCATCAGTCACCACCAAACCAATTTCGGCAGCTCCTTCCCCTTCGGCCACTCTGATTTTTCATTTTAACCCTTTCAAGCTTTGGCCGACACAACGAAATGAACCTCTCTAGTCTCTCCCCAACTCACCGAGTCACTCCGGACACCGAAACGAACTCCCATTTACCGCTTTCCTCAAATCACTTTCCAGATTCCGACTCCGACGACGACTCCGTCCACCTCCCGTTCAAAAACTGCCTGAAACTAGACTCTGTCATCCTCTCCACACTCAAATCCTTAATCGAATCCACCAAATCCTCAGCCTCCACTTCCAAACCCTAACCCTAGCCTACCTCTCACTCGCATCCACCTGCCGTGAAGCCTCAGATCTCCCCTTATCCCCCGTCCAAAACAATATCCTAGCCCTAGCAATCTCCTTAACCAAATCCACCTGCCGCGTTGTTTATTTTGTTGGTTGAGAAAGATGTTGCGTATATGAGGTTAGCGGAGGATCGGTTTATAATCGGTTTTCGTTTATTATTGTGACAGCTAAAGGGCAACCGAATATTAAGTCATAGAGAGAGGGGGGGGGGCGAGGGAGTGCATATATATAGGGATGGAAATGGGTCGGGTTTAGGTATTCCCAAACCCATACCCGGTTATGAAAGTCCATCCCAAACCCGTCCCAAACCCGTCGGGTTTTAATAGGGTAATTACCCGTTGGGTTTCGGGTTTTCCCATCGGGTTTCCAATCGGGTTTTGTTAAAATACCCATTGGGTATACTCGACCTAAAACTCATTTGGTTTCTATCAGAATTTGACAAAATATAACTAATCGATCACAAATAATGATACCATAAAAATAAAATGTCTCAAATAATTGTTATAAACAAGTTTCAACAAATGATATAGTTAAAATATTTAGAGTATACTCTATATAAACATAAAAAAAGTTATGTCGGGTATATAATCGGGTAAATGGGTTAATATTATCGGGTAATCGGGTCGGGTAATCGGGTATATTACAAATCCCAATCCCGTCCCAAACCCATGAAAATTTTCAATGTTAATCCCAAACCCGTCCCAAACCCTAATGGGTCGGGTATTACCCGTCCCAATTATGTCGTGTTTCGGGTTTCCCCATCAGGTTCGGGTTTCATTGTCATCCCTACATATATATACTTAATATTATTTTATTTTTAATAGTAGAATGACCAAAATACCCTTATGTGCCTTGCAGATGACCATATTTAACGAGAAAAGTTAACGGAGTTAGGGCCAAAGGACATAACATGATAGGGTTTTGAAACGTAAATGATGTTTTCTGCTATTTTTTTCGATAAAGGACGTCCACTGAAAAACCAATTAAACATAAAGGACGTCTTTTGTCAATTTGTCTAGTTTTTATATGTAACTTACCGTACATATCTACATATATTTCATGTCATCATTTTATCTTTGTGTTCTTAGCAACGGATATATGATATCATACTGTACAAAATATAATCCACTTTGTATCTTTTGATTTCCTTTTCTTACATTATTTTAGTTCTCAAAGAATGGCTATGAGCTTTGATTTTAGTTCTTCACGATCTGAGCATATTATGAAAGTCGCAAATTAAGCAACCAAAATAAAGAAAAAAGTAGCACATATGATGTAACCAAAATCAACATATATGATTCATTCTACTTTTCTGGCCGACTTATGCTACTGATTGATTTGAGTTAAGCTAAATATATCTTTAATGAGCAAAAAAGAAAGAAAAATATGAAAAAAAAATAATAAAACGTGTCAGGCAAATAGTACTTCGTAATTAATATTATTAATAAATATATTATTATTGAATATATTTTCTGTAGGCACATTTTGCATATATCTTTTATGGAGATACTAAAAACTCGAGAAAACAACATGACCACGTTTAACCTGTTTCGTGCCAGACTAAATAAAGTCATTGATGCATTTACAGATGCTACATGAGATTTGGATCTAAAAAGAGATATGCGAAAGTTACAAATATAGATTTTAATATATACTAAATTAAGGCAAAGCCTAAGGTCGTTCACGGTCTTGTTATTAGGTTAAACCATGAGTCAAGTCACTAATAATGGTTTTGTATTATTTAAAACTAAAACAGAAACGTTAAAATTTTAAAACAAAACCAAAAATCGAACTGTTAGTAACGGTTTGGCTCATGTTTAGTTTTACAGTTTTGCCTCGTTAGGACTTCACACAAATTATCCTAAAGTAACCTTAAGTTAGATTTTGATGGTAGCAAGAATTAGAATGCATCAAGTAAGAAGTTAAATATTATATATTAAGTGTGTGGCCGGATAATAATTCTAAAATCATTTAGTTGTTTAGCAGCAAAACTAATATGCTTATTGAAAGGAATATAACATCCACATAAAAATATATTCATTATGAAGTTGCACAAAATAATAAATACTATTAAAATACATCCAAATTTAAATAAAAAATAATAAAATACAAATACACACTACATTAGCTTGAAGTTTAGAGCTAATTAAAAAAAATAAAGATATGCAATACATATACTCGGTTGACAATTTATAATAATTCATTCTCTGATGTGCTAATTTTGACCCGTTTAAGTTTGAATGGAATTATTCGAGTTGCATTTAATCAAATTATTGGAGAAAAGTTTTTTTTGTATTAGACTTTTTAAATGAAGGTTTAGACAAATCTTCTATGAAAATTACATTAAAAATGAAATTTTGGAGAACCCGACGCCAAAGTCTGTTAAAAAAAGTCACAATCTTCAAAGAGGTTTATTCAATGAAAAAAAAAATAACAGGGATTTTTATTATCAACTTTAGTATATTATATCTAGACTAAAACACATGTCTTTTAATATGTTTTGAAATTGATGGCTTAATTTGACTTGCAATCACTTTTTTTTAACTATTTCATTTTATAAACAAATAGTGCATCAAACTTTTTTATACAAACAAAATTCAACATATTTGACATATTTAAGATAAAAGCGGTATTTTTGAAACTGAACCAAGACTTACCGGATCAACCGGGCAAAAAAAAACAAAAAATAAAAAACTGACCGGTTATTCGTGAACCCGAAAGACTTACTTCGAAGCGGAAAAATCCAATCTGGATAAATTAAATATTTTTAAAACTAAACAACCATACATAATAATTCATGCACCGGCTAATGACAAGTTTGATTACAAATACATTTTATAATAGTATGTTTCCTTTATTGATTTCTTCCTTGAGCAATGTGGGATTTAAATAATATAGTTTTCTTTTAATATTAAGATGTCAAGTGACACAAGATGGTCTAATTAGATACCACGTAACACAACCACATTTTTATTTATTGTAATAGTAGATATCAAATCACACCTATGCTTCTAATGTTGCTCAAATTTTATGATTTTGGTCATTTCTTTAAGACAATTATATGTTCGGTCTTTATTGTGTAATGGAATGAAGGGGGAATGAAATGGGAGAAGGAATGAAATGGACAAATGAATGAAATAGATCATTACCATTCATTTGTCTTGTTTGGTTAACATATGTGAATGAAATGAATAATTACTTTATGTTGTTTGGTATCAGAAAAAAATTTTAGGAATGAAATAGAAATAATAAAAATATTCCTATCCCAATATATATATATATATATATATATATATATATTTAACAAAAAAAAACTGAAATGGCGACGGTGGTGGTAGCTCTGGAGATCAAAATGGTGGTGGCGGTGGCGATGGTGGCGGTGGTCAGGCGGCGGGGGTGGTGATTGTGGTGGTGGTGGTCAAGCGATGGTAGCATTAGTAGTGATGCCGGTGGTAGGTTGGTGATGATGGTGGTGGTGGCCAGGCAATGATAGTGGTGGTGGCGGTTATGGTCGGGTGGCGACGGTGACAATGGTTGTCGTGGTTATGGAAACCATGGTGGCGATGGTAGCTTTGGTGGTAAGGCGATGGTGGTGGAGGTGGTGATGGCGACGGTGGCGGTCAGGTGGTGGTGGCGGCGACAGTGGTGGTCAGATGATAGTGGTGGCTATGGTGGTGGTGGCGGTGGTGGCGGTGGTTGTTGTTAGACGATGGTGTTGTTGAGAAAGTAGGTTGAAGAAGGAATAGAATGAAAAAAAAGAAGGGGGTGGGAAGGAATGGTTTGGATGGAATGAGATTCCATGTGTAATGGATGATTCCAATCCATTGCGCAACCAAACACCTCTTATTTCATTCCCACGTAATGAATCATTCCATTCCGCCTGTCATTACTGCATAACAAACGCTACCTTATACTTTAAAAACCGTTAAGCCGTAATATTTCTTCGCCATCTCACCTTCTGAAGCCAGTAAAACCTGTTACCCACTCAAACACACTTGCCATTGTTGGAGTTTGGTGGTGTACAGGTGTCGTTTTGTATACATAATATAGCGCTTTTGTTTTCGAAATAATCCCTTGGCATAAAAAGGACGTATGATGATGAGTTGATGACATGCAAGTGAAAATTTGATACGATTGGGATTGAGTTTGAAAACTGTTTATGGGTTTTTAAAAAGCCAGGATTTGAGACTTTTAGAAAACTGTTTTTTAACCATTTCAAAAAAACTAAAATAAAAGGTTTTTTGTGATTGCCAAACACCATTTAACTTATTGGCTTTTTGAAAAAGCCAATAAGCTAATAAGGTTCAAACTCAATCCCGAACATACCAATGTCACATACAACATGCATCTAAGTCGATATTGATGTAAAAAAGTTTGATATACAAGTAATAGTAGATACATGACTATAAAAATAATGGTATTTTCACTTTTTTATAAAACAACTTTAGAGTTAATTATAAAAAAGTCCATATGATCTGGTATTAGCCACATCTTAGGGTCTTTAAAAAGTAGACTGTTTAGGTTATTTAGTTTTCATTTTGTAGTAAGTTTTTTAATAACTAGAATACCCTTGATATTAAAATAAAAAAATAAATAAACAAATCCGTATGTTCAAGAAGTGTGACCAAAACTTTCCTTCGTAAAACACAATGTCGATATGTTGTCGTCTCCATCGACACAATCTAGAAATGAAAGTGACCTGTGGATTCCTCAACACATGTGTTAACTTAGACCATCTACTTTAAATGTGTATTTCTCGCCGGATTTTTTTTCTTTTTTTTTGGCTCAAGCTTATATGAAAGTCTCTACCACCGTTGATTGCCTCCTTTAACTTCACCAAACTCGAACCCAACACCATCCTACAAAAACTAACCAAACCACCACAAAACCCTAACTATTAATTATTTGCAGAATTTTTAACGACACCGTTTCATTTTCAAGAAACATAACCTTAGTGTGTTTGAAAGTGTCGATAGCCGACATGGGGCGGTCAGAATAGAATAACAACTGAGAGCGAATAGTCAAAGGCTCAGAAAGTCAGAATTCAAGAAAGATAGAGTTGGTTTTTGTATATATAATAATTTTCTTTTTATATTAATAGAAATTAGTGTTAAACCGGCCTTAAATTTATTGCAAGATGAAAACAACATAACCTTAAATACAAACTTAGAATACACACATGTGATTAAGGCTAGACCACGAAACTTGTTATTATCTAACTTTCTGAACCTTAATACCCTATAAATGCGTATATTATATTAGTTTGATCATTCTTTGTTACAGGAGTTTTTAAAGTTTTGTTTTTAATCGTTTTGATATTTTACAATGATTATTTTATTTTTTTAACGTAATTTTGTTTTAATTTAATACATATATATTAGTTTGTTATTATAATTTTTAATATCAATACTATATATAATATACAAGAGATGGGCAAATTAAGATGCTTAAGTTTTAAGTAATTTACAACATAATCAACATATGGTACAACTACAAAACATAATAAATAAGGGCAAAATAGACTTTCAAGCATAAATTCACACGTGAACTTTCAATTCATATAATATATTTATAATTTTTTACCTTAAACTTTTATTAAATACAAGAATATTTATAATTTTGCCCCCTAATCTTTAACCATTTAATACCAATTATTTTAATTTTAAACCAACTTTCCCCCACGATTTTTAAATCGACATAACTTTTTCGTACGTAAATATTTTTTAGAAAATGTTGCACCATAAAAACGAGCATTTTATTCTCTTTAATTTGAGTATGATATTGTTGGAGTTTTTTTAAGTTAAAAAATCAACATGTTACGTATGAGTGTTCAAGGCTAGTTTTGATGGTTTAAGTTAAACATGAGAGCCTAACTATTAGTAACGATTATTTGTCATCGAAAATAGTAACTAAACAGTAGAAAATTGAAACCGAAAGTTAAAGAAAAAAACAATCGTTAACCTAACCGATGATCGATTTAAACGGTTGTAAGGTTTCAAACCGAACCATGAACTCCTATAACTGTTACGTGATTACCAGAGTCTATGTTCAAACACCCGCTGCATCGCGCGAGCATTCTTCTAGTATCTTATTATATTTAAAAATATCTTTTTTAAAATTGTGCTGACACCCGAAATTATGTGATTAAATAAATTCTTATCTATCTGTTATCGGTTAAGGGTTCCTACTCCTCCCCCCACCCAAACTCCGAATATAAAATTATTTGTGAAATTTAAATTTGTTGTGATTTATCGGTTTCGTGTTAAAAATATTAAATATGCTTTCAAGAGGAGATAATTACGTGGGAAGAGGATAATTACAAAACTACAAACAAAAATGGGCCATGCCCAGTCACACTCCTTCCTTACTAACTAAGAAAGTGCCCCGTAGATTTATGTGTGATGGAGATTTTCTTTTTAACGGTCACTCAAATTAACAGACTACTTTATTACTAGACTAGGTTAGAACCTGTATACGACACGGGTAGAAATATTGAAATTTTCGAACAAACACATGTCATTTGAAAAGACAACATAAGTTGTTATATGTTATTCGAGACGACAACATACTTTAAGTTGTAAATAATATTGGTACGAAAACCAATGATTGTGAAATACAAAGATAAACCCAAACAACATTCAAATTACAATCTTTGAAAACATAATCAAAAGTTAAAAATGTAAAATTCATAAGCTACTAAAAAGACTTCCTTATAAACAAGATTTATTCTTTATTTGTAACGTTGTCTTCTTTGTTTAATATAAGAATTTTAACACCACTCTTCACTCTTGATAAAGCTACATAGAGTAGTCTATGTGTAAACACCGGGTCTTTGAGATAGTCAACTTTTGCTAGAGATTGACCTTGACTTTTGTTAATGGTCATTGCAAAATAGACTACAACTGGAAAAAACTACCTTATTTTCAATTTAAACGAAAGTTTCTTATCTGAAGGTGTTAGACCACAACGAATTATATAAGTGTGACAACCAGTATTAGTATCTGAAATAACTTTTACTACAACAAAACGCCAACCCAAATTAATTACTCGTAATCTAGTTCCATCACACAAACCGTTCTTCTAATCCATATTCATTAGTAACATTATTGGCACATCGACTTTTAGAACCAATCTATGAGTCAAAATAATTTTGGTCTTTTTTATTTTATTTAGCATAATGTGTTTATGAAAATTTTAGTTCAAATTAAAATATAAAAAAATAATTTGTATGATCTTACTTAAAAACCAAAAAAATGATTTTTTATATGGACCACGACTAAATTTGTGAATTTTGTTGCAAAGTATGGAAACAATATAAGTTGAGTTAACCAAATATAAGTAAAAAAATAATGGAGAAATATCTTTGCGCCTTTAATTAACATAAATTGATTCGTATACACATCTTAATTAAAACATATATTTTAATTGGTTTTAAGAAAATAAAATATGATTGGATAACTGAAAATTATGTTTCGTATCATTTCTAAAAAAGAAAATAGAAAAAAGAAATGTGTGAACATACATTCAATGTTATTAAAAAATGTTTATCAAAAAGGTATAATGTAGTTAATAATAATTATAATAAAAATCGTTTATAATTTTATGTTAAAAGTGCCTAATTTTTAGTTAATAAAATATTAATTTTTATTTACTATATTTTAGTTAAATAAAATTATATTTTAATACAATATATTGTATTAACGCGTTTAAAATAAAATGTTACCGTTCAAAATGCTAGTAAGTATTTCTCTTGGTGTTGAAGCTGCACGTTTACAAAATAATACATTCTTAAAAAATATTTAAAGGGTAACTAAAAAAAATATTAAAATAACTAACCGTTTGAATTACCCCTCTTATTGAAAGACATTGATTGACCAAAAATTACGTTTTCGTTAATTTGAAGACATCTATAATAGAATATAATATGGTTAGTATATGAAAAAGATGAACAGCGTAAATATAAAAACAGAATTTTATATAGCATGATGTTTCAATTTTGCTGACTTAATGAAGGATTTTAATCCACAAGACAGAAAAATTAAAATATCGGGTAACCAAGTACTATTAACTTTAGTGACAATTGTAGGTTATTTATATTTGGTGTTCATATAGATATTAAAGACATGAAAATTAGAAAGATTACACAAGAAACAACAATAACACAACTTACTCAACCGGATATGAAGACTATCGGCTAACTTGAATCGACATAGATGATCAGAAATTCATTTATGTAAACGTATCTAACCCACCAATATATTTCTATAATAGTCGCCCATGTTACACATGGGTTAAAAACATAGAAACAACCATATACATATAGACAACCATAAAATTTCATAAATAACATATTAAAGCAACACAAATATTTTAGCATAACTTTGTAACCAAAATATTAAACATTTAGATTGTATACATAAAAAGTTAATACTTACACAAACTTATTATACACCTAAATTAAAAAAACCAAACGAAGACATGAACATGTTATCATCATATTAGCCCACCATCAACTTCTTCGACATTTTATTAAAAAAAAGTCATTTTGCTTTACAATATAAAAAACAAAATAAATCATAGCCACCTGAGTAAATATACAACTAAAGTCTTAAGGTATTATGAGTTTCATTTCAACATTAATAAATAAATAAAGGTATATTTTATTATAAATTATTTTGTAATTAAACTTTTGTTTTATTTCGATTCAAAGACATTTTAGTTAAATGTATTAAGTTAAATCGAACCAATAAATTTTTATTCTACTAATTTCACTAATTAAGTATAACTAAAATAATATAGAGATAATTAAAATTAAACCAGTTAATTTTTATTATATTACATAGAAGTCATTCCCAAATTAAAATTTTATTAAAGTGATTGCAATCTGCAGTAAATTATGTTTCAAACTATTTAACATCATTACTTTATTTAAAATTAATTTCATTATATAATTCTTTTTTCAATTGTATACAATAATCTTGACATTTATGCGTAATTAAAAATTGTTCAAATATAAAAGATGGAAACTTTGTTGAGATTGGAGACTATTAAAAACTACAAAAGAGTTGTCAAATTCGATTCTTAAAAACAGAAATAAATAAATGTATAAATGATTGGAATGTATCATTAAAATTAAATATGATGATTATTTAGCATAAATAATCAATTATAGTGAATATCTAAGATTATATGTGTGAATACCAATACGATTACAAGTAACTTTGAAATGAATGATAAACTTTGTATTGCGAATCTCTTGGACTTGGCTGCTACAAATTCGAATTATTTCTAACAAATGTCAAACAGGAAAAAAAATATATAGTTAGTAACTTACCATCAAGGAAAACAATCAATGTATTTAATTGAAATGTCTAACTATTAACTTTAAAAGGTCATATTTGTTTCGGTAAATTATATAAATTCCATACACTTTCTTTTGAGTTAGTTTTTCGTTAAATAATATTCATGACTGGCTCATATTTGAATTTTGTTAGTTTCAAGAGACAATGAGCTATGATTATAAAATGGTTATCGAAAATATGTGTGGTTTATTTTAAGTATGCATCTTGACATTTAAACATAATTATAAATTGGTCAAACAAAAAAATTGAACCCCTGGCTAACTAAAACACGTAAAATTCATTAATAATAATAATGAATATTTATAATAATAAAATAATTCTAAAATAAATTAAAATACTATACAATCAATTCTGTTAAATGATTAATAATTTCTATTAATTAATTTATTGCATTTATTATTACGTAAGTATTTTAGTTTAATTAACATTAAACATTATTTTAATATATATGCTTAATTACCATAATTGTCTTTTTAATCAAATATTCGGAGATTCAAAATATGGTACAACATAATATAATATATTGTATATCTTAAACTAAAAATCTTATATTTCTGTTTGTCTATTATTATCTTATATTATACATGAATATTATATTATCCCTTCTTTATTAAACGTCATTTTAATAAAGAAATATAGTATATACATAGGCTTAATTAATTGTATCATATCCCGTATAATAAACATCCTTTGAAGCTAGTTTATACATTTATTTTTATTTAGTTGACTCAATTAAAATTTTCAATTTCATATCCCGTCTCTAGTAAAAATTATTTTAGTATATAGGCTTAATTAGCATATATTATTTTTTATAAAGCTAAACAAAGTTATATTCTAGGCTTAATTATTTATGTTATTGTTAATTGGGTCTAATTTTAGATGTATGGGAATTGACAATTCATATCAGTTACTGAAATTCTTTAAATTTAAATGATTAATTATATTAATGGTAATAAATATCAATTACTAACTTATTCTTGTACATTACTAATTTTGTGCTCTATCTTGAAATATGGTGTAGATTTAAACATATCAATTTTAATTATATTGTAATTAATCGTGTTTAAAACATAATATCACCTAACCTAACTAAAACACGTATTATAAGAATCTTTATAAAAACATAAATACATTAGTTAATTAACAATAATAATTTATCGGTTACCTTAATTAAAACATGGTAATTAAAAAATTATAATAAAGACATATTAAATTGGTAAAATATATTAAAGATTCTATAATGTACGTGAGCATTGGATTATTAGCTGTATAACATATTTTTGTAAACTTCATATAAGTGGTCAAGAATTCGAATTTCAAAATGGTTCAAATAAATAATTTTTATTATTCACTTAAGGAATTTAGTTGCAAATGACATTAAAATTCACAATAACTTGAAATATTTAGAAGAAACAAATATTTTTTTTATTTAATGCATGAATATTGAATAATTATGAAATTAGTTTATATTTATGGATGGTATTCAAAAAAATAAAAAAGGTTGAAAAAAATTAGTCAAATTAGGAATGAGAATTATGTCAAAAAAAACTTATTCAATATAAATGGTCAAATTGAGTCAAATCTTTAATTTATTCAAATTGTTGTTATTTAAACATATTCAATATAATCAAATATGTAAATGTTATTTAAACCTATTCAATATAATTGGACTTTGACCAACAACATTATAAGATTGATTATCTTACTATAGATAATTTAATGTATTATAGAATAATCAACTAAATTTCATTTCAGGATTATACAATAATCAATTAAATTACATAAATTGTGAAAAATAAATAAATACATGAATACTAACACAAATATAAATCAATATTAAACAAAAATAAAAGACATCTTATCAAACAATTCTCAATCCATGAAATTAGATATACCAAGTTGGGGACAATAACCTGAAATGATAAAATTAAATATTAATTAATATTAATATCACATAATAAATATATTACAAATTATGAAAGATTTGAATCATGTGAAAAAAATGTAAAATTGATGTTATAACTTACAACCAGAAAATTTGAATCGCGTTACCGGAAAAACTAAATAGTGAAGATCTCCACCGAATCTTCGATTTTGATATACAACCTAAAAAAATTATAAGAAAAAATCATATAATTATTAATATAAATACAAACAAAAACGGAAAATTATCTGTTTAATCTTGGATTTTGATATAGAATCTAAAGATATTATAACAAAGTAATATAAAAATTAAAATAAATATAAAACCTTACCGGAAAACCGTAATAACTTCAACATATCAATTCAATCTTGGATTTTGATATACAGTTATTTATATATGTTTCCCATGATAATTTTTTACCGTATTCGATGATTTATGATTCATTTTCGCTTAGAATTGATATATCACTAACTAAATGAAGTTTTGTAGGTCTCTGGTGCGATAAACAGTCAAAAAGGATTTTAAACGAGTTAAAACGAAGAACCAGGACAAATGAGGGTTGAACCGGAATGAACCAGTAGAAGAACCGGACTAGAGGGACCTGGTCGCTTAACGCGACCAGGAGAAGGAACCTCGTCGCGTGACGCGACGGGGATATATTGTGTCGCCGCGTAACGCGGCCAAAATCCTTTATCTCGTCGCGTGGCGTGACGAGCACCTTTTTCTGGAAGATTCTGACATGTGGACGGGTTTTTAAAGCCTTAATCACTATTTAAACATCTTTAACTTAAAACCTAAGGAGAACCTGACACCAGCCGAATTAGAGAGTTTTTGGAGCCATCTTACGAGTCTTGTGGTGATTTTGAAGGCAAGAGAACATCCGGTGAAGAGCTAGACGTTTAAGATCGAAGAATACGGGTTTTATTGCCTTTAATCTTTCTTTCTTCATTATTTCACCATGTTTTCATTATTATTTGTTTTGTTTGATTTAGACTTTAAGATGCTAGGCTAGACTTCATGTCTACCTAGGTTTGATGAACATGTTTGAGACTTGATTCTTGCTTTGGATAATTGTTTGATTATGGATTTCGTTATTTAATAGTAAAGACTTGGTTTTGTTTTCATGATGCTTATAAGTATTTATTATCTTGATTGATTATTAACTATTGCTTCACATAGATCTTTTATCTTTTGATTGTGTTCTTTAGATTTAGGGTTTATGTTTAAATCATTACTTGGTGTTTTGATTATTGTGATTAAATGGGCCCATTAGATCATAGAAGCTTGTTGATAGTTAGTTAGGGTTTTAAATGTTTTGCTAAATTCCAAAAGCTGTAAGGTGAGGAGTTATTCATGTGTCTTGGTCAATTGCATGCTAGGATAGTAGTGACAATATTCTTGTTTATTGTGTTGATCCATGTTCATGATGTCATGTTAGCTTATCAAGTTATCTAGAGTTTTGTATTTCGTAAGATTGCTTGTTTTAGATATTATTAATTAACCCTAATTGATGACTTTGCGAAAATCAATATTACTGATTGCTTAATAATCTAATAATTGTACTTTGGGATTTCATTTGATTCAGTCAAAGGTCCTTAGGGTTTGTTAGATGAATATGTTTAGAAATCAGTTTCCATAATCATGTTATTTGTCCATTGCTTGATGATTGTTGATACATGGGATTTTTACCTAGGTAGATTCCTTCTCTTATTGGTTTTGATATTGTGTTTAATTGCTTGTTTCTCGTTTGCTTGTTTATTTACTTTTTTAGTTTAATATTAGTTTAAAATCCCCCTTTAAACATTAATAATAAATATTCGTGTCGTAAGTCGAGTCTAATTAGTTAATTAACGTAATTTATAGAGTCATGTGGGTTCGATATTCCAGACTTACTTAGCTTTAGTACAATTGACCGGTTCACTTGTCGGTGTTTTCTGTAGTTGAGTCTTAGGTCTAGTTTTTAAAACTTGTTTAATTTAGTTGATATTTAATTGACTGTTTTTAGCACATCAAGTTTTTGGCAAGTTTTTGGCGCCGTTGCCGGGGACTCTTAGCAATTGCGTTATTAGTTTTGAATTTGACTTATCTGCTACATCCGTGCTATTTGTTTTATTTTTGTTCGAGTCGTAGGAGTTTAATTTAAGTTTTAGTTTATTTTAGTTTATTTTTAAGTATTCGAGTCTACTCACTTGGTCTTTTGCGTTTTCAGGTTTATGCCACATCTTCGTTCGCAAGGACCACCGCTGGATAATCTTGGATCTTCTCCGTTGAAGACCGAGGCTAGTTCGTCAGTAGAAGAACAACTGTCAGAATCCGCATCTACACCAAATTCGTCACCACCCACTTCACCACCCGAAAGTCCTAGAAGTCAAGATCCAATGGCCGACAATAGGAAAATTGCTGCTCAAGCCTTCGATGGCTTAACCAGAAACCAATCATGCATCGTCGTTCCCGAGATCGACAACCCCAACTCGTGGCAAATTCCGTCATACGTCATGAACAACATCGTTCAAACTAATCAGTTTCATAGGAACGATGATGAGGATGCGACGGCTCATATTAACCGACTTTACCGCGTTTTGAAAACTTTTAAATTGCAAGGTGCTACTGAAGATGCAATTTTCTTACATCTTTTTCCTTTTTCACTTACAGGTAAAACAACTACTTGGCTTGACACGCAGCCACCTGGTACGTTCACCACTTGGGAAGCACTACGTTCTGCATTTATCAAGAGATACTTCCCACCGGCTAAAGCGGCTGTTCTTCGCGATCATATTCACTCGTTTCACATGGAGCCGGATGAGCAATATTGCCATGCTTGGGAGCGTTTTCAGAACTTGGTGCCTCGATGCTCACAGAATGGTCTCACACCATGGGCTCTCGTGGAGAAATTTTACAACGGGCTGAACTACGAAACCCAAGTTCGGTTCGACACAGCCGCAGGAGGAAGTTTACTGGCGAGGAAGAACGTCACCGAGTGTAACGAGATGTTTGAGAGCTTCGCTCAATCTGACCTTGCCAAAGTGCCACATCACGGAAATTCCACTCCCGTTAGCAGTACATCCTCATCAGCTCGAGGTGTACACTAGGTTAATCTGTATACTAGTGTGGCTGATGCTTTGGAATCACTAACTCGAGAGGTTAAGGAGCTGAAGGCCAAGGTGGACATGTGTGAGTTTTATAGAGGTGGACATGGTACGTTGGAGTGCCTGGTGATGAATCAACAGGTCGATTTTGTCGCTGGTCAGAATAGGTTTCCCAACAATTACAGTAACAATAATCAGAATTGGAACACCTACAAAACCCGAATCAGAATAATTCCAACTGGCGTCCATCAGGCGCACCACCCGGATTTCAAAATTCTTATGCTTCAGGACAAGGTCAGTATTTTAATGATAATAATACTAATAATACTAATGTTCAAAATAATGTTCAGGACTCGAACGGTGGAATTGGGCGTTTGGAAGAGATGATGAAGCTAATCTTGGAGAGAGATCAAGCAACACAGAAAAAGTTCGCCAAGCATGACTTACTCTTCAAAAACCAACAATCTTCTATTCTCGATATTCAAAGGACTGTTGGTGACATTGCTCGCCGTTTAGAAGAAAGGCCCCCAGGTTAGTTTTCGGGTATTCCTCAAACTAATCCGGCTGCTCAATTGAAAGCCATCTCCACTCGTAGTGGTAGGGTTTTCGGTCCGGAGGTAGTTAGTAGAGAAGTTGAGAAAGATGGGGAAGATGAGTTGATAGATGAAGATATAGAAATGGAGGCTCCGGGTAAGTCAAAAAGTACAACACCAATTATAGAGCCGCAAGTTGAGAAAAACACCGAGAATAAGCCGGTTGGAGCCCGGCCACCATCACACATCATCAACCCTGCCTATGTCCCGTACCCCGCTCGTCTAAAAAACAACAGTATACGAAAGATTACGGGCATTTTCTCAATATATTTAGCCAATTAAATGTCAACCTCCCGTTCGTCGAAGTCCTCCATCATATGCCTAAATACGCCAAATTTTTGAAAGATTTTCTTAAAAGGAAGGATAAGTTGGAGGATTTGTCGACTGTACCGCTAAATGGAGAGTGTTCTGCAGTAGTTCTTAATAAAATACCGGAGAAATTACCCGACCCCGGCGTTTTTACCATTCCATGTTTTTTCGGAAGTGATACGACGTGTCAAGAATTGGCCGATCTTGGAGCTAGTATAAACCTCATGCCGTATTCTTTATATGAAAAGCTAGGCCTAGGGGAGCTCACCCCTACTCGTATGACGTTGTCTTTAGCCAATCGTTTCGTTAAGTATCCGAGGGGTGTCGTGTAGAATTTGCTCGTTAAGGTAGATAATTTGGTTTTTCCCGCGGATTTTGTTGTTTTAGATATGGAGGCCAACGAGAGAGTTCCTATTATTTTGGGTCGTCCGTTTTTACGTACTGCTAGGGCAATTATTGATGTGTTTGAAGGTAAGATAACCCTTAGAGCCGGTGATGATAGTGCCACTTATTTGGCGAAGTCCATGAGGCATCCGAGTGGTCAAGACGGTCTCATTGATCCATGTCACCCAGTTTACTCCATAGAATCATCTATTTCGGGCATGGATCCAAGTCTTGACGAGTCTCGTTCGGTGAGTTTAAGTGTGGGAAAGGAGTGAAAGGTTTTGAGTTCTCGGGTAATGGTAAAGTGTGTCAGAGAACGGGGTGGTGGAAAGCGTAAGGTTGAGAGGGTTTGTGGAGTTAGAAAGAAAAAAACAAAAGTTGATGGATGGTCGGATAATGATTTGGAATCCTTAAGGGCATTGGAGTTCTACCGAGGTAGAAGAAGCTCCACTCGGTCAGCCACGTGATTCGCTTAGCATGGGTTCTTGAGTGAAAACTCAAGTGTAGAGTTTGTATTATTTTCTTTTATTTTTATTTTTATTTTCTTTGAGTCCTAAATGTAGTTTTTATAGTACGACTTTGTTTGGTGTTTTTGAGTTTTGCTAAATTTGAAGAAAGACTGTATGAGCTAGTGAGGCGATCCCCAAGGAAAAATTTATTGAAAAAGACAAGTGTGGGGATGGAGCAGCCGAGCCGTGTACTTTCTATTTATTTATGCTAATTATTCATGTGTTATTTGTCGGTTGATTGAAATACTTTAATTGCTTAATATCTATCGTTACGATAAGATACATTTTTAGATATGTTTGTTGAATTTCGGCCGCTTATGTTCGTGAAAGAAGGAGTTACCATTTGCTGAGCACGTTCGTAGTTGGAGGGCTTTCATGGAAGAAGACTTTGGCATCATATTTCATGCGCATATTACCAGCTAAGTCTTTTCCTTTATCTAGCTTGTTAATTATTTTTTATTTTGTTTTCTGTTTTTAATTTTTAGTTTTTAGTTTTTTTTGTAGTCCGACTTTATTTTTAGTTTTATTTTTATTTTAAGTCGTCCTTATCCTTGCATTGAGGACAATGCAAAATTTAAGTGTGGGGATATGATATTTGAGTCGTAGTTTGGTTTTGCATAAAAAATTGAAAAACTAAAAATTGAAAAATGTTTAAAAATGTCCCTTGAATCTAGTTTTTTGCGTTAAAGTGGGGGATGATGATATTAATCGAAAATTGGTTTTTCACACTACTAATAATATGAGATAAATAAAAGAAAGCGCACTTAACTTGGGATGCGTCGGTAGGCTCAGCCTTGAAAATGAAGGGGCAAATTTGATAAAATGGGTCGGAAATCTCTTGTGGGTAAAGCGTTTTGTCCGTAGAAAATAAGTAATGAAAGGTCAGCCATACTCAAGCCTCAATTTTTGGTATGAAAAAGTGGAAAATATTATAAAGTTTGAAAAGTTTGAAAAAATTGAATACGTTATCATATGATGCTTGGGTAGGTTTAACGTTAGAGTATGCCGTGTAGCCTGTGATATAAATCTTAAACTGCTAGTTTTAGTGTTTTACACATCATTAGCGTATGGTTTTATAACCTTAAATCTTGTATTGATGGGATGCCCCGGGTCCGAAGACCATGGGTCTGTATGCCGACTATTCATCTGGGTATTCACAATTCCAAATGGGGTTATGAATATTTAAAATAAAGCTAAAAAAAAGAGAGCAAACCCGCAGTTTTCTGCCACTTAAGTCTCTAAACATGATCACAAAAAAGTACAAAAGTACAAATGCATTACAGACTTGATCATCCACACTGTTAGCTATGTGGGGTCCCCTTGCTCGCGTCTCATTACCATTAAGAAACGGACCACAAGGGACACGCTACATGTAAACCCTACAGATGAAATTTTGCATACTCACCTATGGTGATGGTTCAGTGTATTGCTTGTAACGGGGGTATGTCATGTTGTGGGGAACACTAGCTATGAATTAATTGAACCTTAATAATATCTAATGGCTGCTTGGTAGACTTTAATGCTTAAGCTTAAGTGGATAAACAATACCATTGATCGTCTTAACTATTCATGGAAAAAAAAATAGAGCAACAAAAAGTTTTAAATCTGCTAATTTTGAGGTTAAAGTCAAGTTGGGGTGGTTAGGTCCGGTAAAAGCTGAAAATAAGCGGGTCTTAACTATGTAAATCACTGAGTAAAAAATTGTCGGATCTTCTTTGTCCCGGTAAAGAATAAGGCATGGGTTTAAGTGGACAACAATATCGATGATCGCAGTTATTGCGTTTTTTCCGAGCTTTAAAAATCAAACTATATGTTTGTTAGACTGTATTTTCCGATTCTGATCTAACTGCATCAAACTTTTTCAGGGACGAAAAAAGAATAAGTGTGAGGATATTTGATATACAATTATTTATATATGTTTCCCATGATAATTTTATACCGTATTCGATGATTTATGATTCATTTTTGCTTAGAATTGATATATCACTAACTAAATGAAGTTTTGTAGGTCTCTGGTGCGATAAATAGTCAAAAAGGATTTTAAACGAGTTAAAACGAAGAACCAGGACAAATGAGGGTTGAACCGGAATGAACCAGTAGAAGAACCGGACTAGAGGGACCTGGTCGCGTAACGCGACCAGGAGAAGGAACCTCGTCGCGTGACGCGACGGGGATATATTGTGTCGCCGCGTAACGCGGCCAAAATCCTTTATCTCGTCGCGTGGCGCGACGAGCACCTTTTTCTGGAAGATTCTGACGTGTGGACGGGTTTTTAAAGCCTTAATCACTATTTAAACATCTTTAACTTAAAACCTAAGGAGAACCTGACACCAGCCGAATTAGAGAGTTTTTGGAGCCATCTTACGAGTCTTGTGGTGATTTTGAAGGCAAGAGAACATCCGGTGAAGAGCTAGACGTTTAAGATCGAAGAATACGGGTTTTATCGCCTTTAATCTTTCTTTCTTCATTATTTCACCATGTTTTCATTATTATTTGTTTTGTTTGATTTAGACTTTAAGATGCATAGACTTCATGTCTACCTAGGTTTGATGAACATGTTTGAGACTTGATTCTTGCTTTGGATAATTGTTTGATTATGGATTTCGTTATTTAATAGTAAAGACTTGGTTTTGTTTTCATGATGCGTATAAGTATTTATTATCTTGATTGATTATTAACTATTGCTTCACATAGATCTTTTATCTTTTGATTGTGTTCTTTAGATTTAGGGTTTATGTTTAAATCATTACTTGGTGTTTTGATTATTGTGATTAAATGGGCCCATTAGATCATAGAATCTTGTTGATAGTTAGTTAGGGTTTTAAATGTTTTGCTAAATTCCAAAAGCTGTAAGGTGAGGAGTTGTTCATGTGTCTTGGTCAATTGCATGCTAGGATAGTAGTGACAATATTCTTGTTTATTGTGTTGATCCATGTTCATGATGTCATGTTAGCTTATCAAGTTATCTAGAGTTTTGTATTTCGTAAGATTGCTTGCTTTAGATACTATTAATTAACCCTAATTGATGACTTTGCGGAAATCAATAATACTGATTGCTTAATAATCTAATAATTGTACTTTGGGATTTCATTTGATTCAGTCAAAGGTCTTTAGGGTTTGTTAGATGAATATGTTTAGAAATCAGTTTCCATAATCATGTTATTTGTCCATTGCTTGATGATTGTTGATACATGGGATTTTTACCTAGGTAGATTCCTTCTCTTATTGGTTTCGATCTTGTGTTTAATTGTTTGTTTCTCGTTTGCTTGTTTATTTACTTTCTTAGTTTGATATTAGTTTAAAATTAGTTTAAAATCCCTCTTTAAACATTAATAATAAATATTCGTGTCGTAAGTCGAGTCTAATTAGTTAATTAACGTAATTTATAGAGTCATGTGGGTTCGATATTCCGGACTTACTTAGCTTTAGTACAGTTGACCGGTTCACTTGCCGGTGTTTTGTGTAGTTGAGTCTTAGGTCTAGTTTTTATTACTTGTTTAATTTAGTTGATATTTAATTGACTATTTTTAACACATCAGATTTTGATTTACAACCTAAAGAGATTATAAAAAAAATCATATAACAATTAAAATAAATATAAAACATTACCGGAAACAATAGAACCTTACCGGAAAAACGTATAAC
This sequence comes from Bidens hawaiensis, assembly GCF_021521415.1. Classification (NCBI taxonomy): domain Eukaryota; kingdom Viridiplantae; phylum Streptophyta; class Magnoliopsida; order Asterales; family Asteraceae; genus Bidens; species Bidens hawaiensis. The sequence continues at coordinate 28,734 of NW_027497574.1, forward strand.
AAAATCGGCCATTACCAAAATATAGAAGACGGTTGAGGAATAAGCCGAGAGAGAGAGAGAGATTAAAATGGTTAGGGATTTAAATCTTGAGATTTATATAATGTAAATGAGATGATTTAGTAAGTTTTTGAATTCTTATAATAATTAAAATAATTAATTTCATAATTACATTAATGGGTTAGTTATGATGTTTGACCAAATTTTAAAAATATTCAATAATTATTAATAATCATTGATTGTCTAGTATTTTAATTTATTTTAGAATTTTTTATTCACATGAATTATTAATAATCATTGATTGTCTAGTGTTTTAATTTATTCATATGAATTATTAATAAAAATACTCAACATAATATAATTAATCAACATTTAAATAATTAATTAATTCATATAAGGTGTGGAAAAATAAGTTACTAATTTGGTTTTAATATAATTGAAAAGTAAAATCAACACCATATATAATTTTTTTTTTTGCTGAATTTAGAATCATTCAATGGGTCAACATCGGTATTTATAGTAAAAATGTATAGTAAAGATTAAGGATGCTAAATCAAATGATATACCACCTTTAATTAAAATATACAAATTCGGTAATTAAATACTTCCGTAATTTAAAATTCAACCTCATATATTTAAATCATTAATTGCTAAATTATGAATAATTATTCTCGGTCAACATTAGTATCTATAGTAAGCCTTATGGATGCTTAGTCAAATAGTTAATCAAATAATAATTAATAATTAATTAGAATATAGAAATTCCATAATTAAATATTTCCTTTTGTTAGGTTATTAAAAGGTTTTAAATTTAAATTTCAAAACGGTGTATATGACGAAATTCACATTTGTGGATGATTCTTATTATTTTATTCCTAAAGGTTTGCTTAATGATATTTATAATTATTTGAAGAGAAATGTTAAATAGTAAGTACCTCGTCTAAATAAATGAGTATTTGACCTGTGATGAAATAAATTTTTAATATCATATAATTTAGTAGTGATAATTTCGTAAATATCATTAATTGCCTAGAAATTCCCTAAAATGAATTTAATTAGCCGGAGTCAAAATTATGAATTATAATTATTAATTTGAAAGATAATTATAAAATATTCAAGATTAAAATTAAATTAAATATGAAAGAGAATAATAATGAGAATTTATTGTATCTTATTTAAATATATTTTTGATTTATTTTATTAAGATGAAAATTAGAGAAGTGATTGATATACATGGAAGGTTTAATCAACAACCAATAGAAAGAGGGGAAATGGACTTAAAGCCTATTGCTTTAATAGTATAGTTAGAAGTCTAGGATGTCACGTCCCCAAAGAGAAGCTTATACATCAGTCTTTCGTCATTTTTGATCCGAAAAAACGACCTTAGAAGGAAACTCACCTTAACCCTCTTAAATATCAATATAATATAATTTATCAGCCTAAATATCATTATATCAATATAAGATATTCAACATTTATTAGCTTAAATATATCTATATAAATATTTAACATTTATCAGCCTAAACATTTATATTAAGTATTTAACATTTAATACATTACTGAGTTAGATTACGTGAATTAAGTTCATGAACATAATTATTCTATAAACAAATTACAACCACAACATAAAGATCCGACCCAATACACAAATATCTCACTTTCTCAGTCCATAAAGAAAAATTCAAGTTGATTATTGGTTAACAACTTGGTAACCCGGGCTTACCATTTAGGAAATACAATAAAATCAAAACACGTATTATTATTATTAAAACGACAAATTAGACCCCAATTTTTATTCGTTTGTTTTTAACTTTTTATATGCCCCTGTTTATATGCTCTAGGTGGAGTAACGAGAATTACGAAAACCTAAGGAGGTGAAAGTAAAAGTGTGTCTAAATGATGCAGGAAAAAATATAATTCCGTTGCCGGGACTTGAACCCGGGTCTTTCAGGTGAGAGCCGAATATCCTAACCAACTAGACTACAACGGATTCTTGTTTCACTTCTTAACTAAAGCTAAATGACATCGAACCTGAGGTTTTAAGCTTGCTACAATAGGCATTAAAGTGTTGAACGATGATCTTTCTTTTAACAGATCCTAAACTACTATCGTTAAAACAATCTAATACCAATTTCAGGGGATCGAACATTCTAACGCTCATCTTTTTAAATTAGAGAGAGAGAGTGTTATAATTGTTAGTAAATATAATGATATCATTATAAAACGTGAGACATGATATAATTAGCTATTGAATTTAGAGTACATGTTAAAGTGTAAGTAAGAAAATCATTTTGTAGAAGAAATCTAGAGGGTTATAAGTGATTTTTTTTATTATTGTTTAGTTGAATATTATTAAAAATATACGAACTATTACTTATATATTTCGTTAAGCATAAATAGTTCATATGTTCCAAGAACGTACCTAGAGCATTTAATTAAGGAAATCAAACACTTAACCAAATAATGTGGTATGGAGAAGGAAGTCGCTAATTATATTATCAATGTCCATCTTAAATAAAAGCGGGGATTGGGGTGGGTAATGTAGCTCAATTCTGGACAGATAATTGGACCAGAATTGACTTATTTTGAGGTATATGTTTCGATCTTTGAATTAGCTAAACATAAAAAGGGCTAACATATGTGAGTGTTATATGACGGTTGGCACGGTGGCGCAATGACATGGAAATGGAAGAGGATTCCCTGTTCGGATCAATAGTGGAGAGAAATTGGGTCTGTTATGATTATGTTATCAGTAAGCTTGGCATTTTCCAATGAAATGGAAGGGTATTGTTGACCCATAGGTCCAATTCAAGGGTTACTTTATTTGTTGCACCTTTATTGTCTTATTGATAGTATATGTGGGTTGATTTCTTTTGCTATGAGGTCCTATTATTAGGGTCTCCAATCCCATGGTGGTTTTTTTTTGTATTGCTTTAATAATTTAATAAATTGTTGATTAAAAAAATATTGTTGATTATGTTTTCTTATTCAACCCAACCGACAACATGGTGGGGTCGAAGTTGTTAGGAAATACTAGTTAGAAGATACCACAATTATTTTCATGGAGATCTGGTTATATTAGAGCACATAGAGTGGCAGACTGGCATCCGTGATACCACCCGGCAAATACAAATTACGGATGGCCCAAAATGGTAACTGCACCCCGAATCAGGGGATGTAGGGATAATTGAAAGATGTGTGATGTGGGGGATGCCGAGATAATTGAAAGATGGTAACTCCATGTCCTCTTAAGTTTTCTTTCTAATCATCCTAATTGTATTCCTACAAATAGTTAATAGTCTATCAATGTTATATTTTTCTTTTGATTGACGACATTTCATAAAACAATCAACAACCGGACGAGCAAGGCACGAGAACAAACAAAACAAAGCGAATAGCGACCAAGGAAAAAAAATACATAAAAGCAAAGTTGCTCCAATGAGAGTGATGAGACTCAACTAAGGAATTAAGTTTAAGAAAACCTAACGCGCTTTGATCTCTCGAACAATGGCATCATTCTAAACTTTCCATATAGCTAAACAAAATTTCCAAATAATTCAACAAGTTACCACATAGCTTAGTTTCAAAAGTAAAAATATTTTGAATGGCTTATATGGTTATCACATCGTGATAATCACGTATCAATTTGTTTTTTTCATATAATGCTTCATGGGCTATTTTTCAATTAAAAAGGCCCAACTAAAAAACCTATCGGGCCGACCAGAGCTTTCTAAAAGTAAAATAAAAAAATCACTAGGGTTTTCATTTTCCAATACATCCGATCCGTAGAGGAGCTCGAGCCACCGTTGCCGTCTCATCTGATAATACAATGGTACGCTGCCATCTTCACATTCTTCTGAAACATCAATTTGATGTATACTATTCAAATACCCTAAACACACAAACGTATGTTTGCAGGCGCCTAAGAAGGAAAAGGCTCCACCGCCGTCGTCCAAGCCCGCCAAGTCCGGTGGCGGCAAGCAGAAGAAGAAGGTCACCACACCTTTATTTTATTACATTATTTATTTATTTATTTATATATAAGCTCAGCTCGAGCTTGTGTGGACGGATTTAAATAAGATTTTAAAAAGTAGTATAAAAATATACTAGGCTTGGTATTTGGTAAGGCTCGACGAGCATAAACGTTCTTCCCATATAAGGTTCGTTCCTTGGCTTGACAACTAAACGAGCTATTTTTTGAGGTCTTGAGCTTGGCTTGTTTCGAGCTTTTTATGGATCGGTTTGCGAGCAGCTGGGATTGTGTTTTAATATTGTGAATTGGATTGTGATGAATATAATTTGGGGAAAATGCAGAAGTGGAGCAAGGGGAAGCAAAAGGAGAAGGTGAACAACATGGTGTTGTTTGATAAGGCCACTTATGATAAGCTGCTTTCCGAGGCGCCTAAGTTCAAGCTCATTACTCCTTCCATTCTCTCTGATCGTTTGAGGATCAATGGATCACTTGCAAGGAAAGCTATCAAGGATTTGATCGCCAGAGGGGCTATTCAAATGGTGTCTGAACATGCAAGTCAGCAGATATACACCAGAGCTACCAACACTTAAGATTGGTAAACTGTTGACTCTGGTATGTTCATTTGGTTTTAGTGCGCTTTAGTTTCCCCCGGCATTCAGCTATTGCTCACCATAACATTGATTTTTAAGAAACTTATGAGTTAGTTTTTCTAATGGCAAAATATCTTTCTTCGAGCTGATTTATGTTACATGGTTATATTTGAATGATTGTCACTGGGTATGTTCAATTGTTTGATTTCAAGCTTCAAAGTGTGATTATTTTTAAGATTGTTGTTGAAAAGAAAAAATTTTTTAGATCTTTGTCACAGCTGTCTAAATGACTATAAATATAGAAGTAAATGATATTTTAATAGCAGAACTAGCCCTACGCAGAAAATGATACTTAAGTAACGTCTTGTATATGGGTAGTAAGTTATATTAGGCGTGTTTACGGTTTAATCCGGCTAGTTTTTGCCAATATGGTGACTTTTGTTATTTATCATTTGTACGGCAGTTTCTTAATCGGACTAAACCGTTGAACCGCAAAAATTTGGATATCAATTTGGCTGATTGACTTGCTTTCGTTTCAGAAGTTGGATCAGTTTTGATCGAAATAGATTGCAACATTTGCATAAAGGCAATTAGTTTAGGTGTTTCCAGACATCTTGTTTACGGTAAGTTTACCCTTTATTTCTTGTGATTTTATTTTATTTTTAATGATAAGGATAAAATAGTCACTTCACATAATTTAAACAGTAACTGGAATACCAATTAGTGCCAACGATCAATGGTGCTACGATAGATTGAAAAGTAAGGATTGTAAGTCTTTATAAAAAAATAGGACTAAGGGGCTGTTTTGTGCTTTTCCCACCATTAAGATGTCCGATTGATTTAGATGTTTCACTCAGTATGTTTATAAATTTGATCGGGTAAAAAACTTTAACTGATTCAAAGTTTTTTTTTAGTGAACCAGATACATTTTAGTGCTATTCTATACAAAACGTCCCCTAAAACTGTTCTTGTAACTCTATTATTTTAATGAATTAAAATATTTTGCGTTCTCAATTTACTTTTTAGTTCATTTTCAAATTAAAATAATATATTTCAAATTGATTTTCATCCATTTTTTTAACTAACTTTATATTTGATTGATCAAATGCCATCTAATTGCATTGAAATCCATGGTTAGATAACTAATATCCCCGTTATATATTATATAAAAGCCTTTTAAATTTAATAATTTCACAGTTAATAAAATATTAGTTATAAAAATTCAATATTGTCATTTTATCAGTATCATTATTAACTTCCAACCAAAATTTTATGATATTTTAAGATGTTAAAGTTGAATGTGACTATTAATACAAATTCATAAATGATGTTTCATTTGTTATGGGATTGGTTAATATACAATAATGACTTTATCATACAATACTTACGTGAGATCCTACATCACCCAATTCTAATTGCAATTAAAACTACGTGGTGGCATAATTGTAATTAAAACAAAAAATACTTTTCGCACAACATATCGTCATTGCTTTAAGGCTTCAACTATAATCAAATCATCCACAAAACAAAAATAAAAAACAAAATCAAAATCGATAACCCATTATTGCTATAGTTTTAATATCTTCAATTTGATAAAAGTTGATGATTTAATAATGTGTAAAGAGGCTTTAGAATCATTAATCGATTATGAAAATTGCAGAATAATACACTAAATTGAGCTATGATTAGAGTTCAAATGTTAAACATTTAAACATTCAGCTTTAAAAGTTTAAACGTTCAAGCCCAAATCCCAACCTTTTAGAAGTTCTAAACTTTAGAAGTTCAGAATTTCTAAACTTTTTGTACCGAACTTCTTAGTTTTGAACACCCAGAAACACAAACATTTAAATGTTCAAGCCAACATCTTTAAGCGTTCAACATGATTAAACGAACAAAGTCATCAATTAAAACCAGAAAATGCCACTAAATTAATACGCTCAAAAATTAGAAGTTCTAGGTGTTCAAAAAGTTTAGAAGTTTTGAACTTCTAAACTTTTTGTACTAAACAAACATTTGAACGTTTAAACGTTCAATGGCTCAGATATGTTAAAATTAGGTTTTAGATGAATTACTCTAAAACAAAATTGTGCCTTCATTATTGTTCGTTATGTTCAATTGCTCGAGTAGTTCAATAGCCCGACTCCATGAACTAGAACAAGGTTGGAGAACACCGTGCCATTTTCAATTTAAATTTGCTTATGTTTTTGATCCTGGTCTGCAATTATGAGTCGATGTATGATCGTGGTTGATGAGCGAATGATTTAATTAGGGACAAAATTGGATTATAAACTTATAAAAATTTTTGACAAACACAAAATCTTTGTACTCTTTTTTACAATTAATGGAAAGCCAAAACTAAGGGATGAGTTCGGGATGGTACGGATGTCGACCGGTACCAATCTCAAAATCCCGATCATGAAATATAGAAAAACTTGATACCGGTACCGAAATGTTTGGTTCGGTAACGGCATCGGTTTGGTACCGGAATTTGATGTAAAATTCGGGAAATACTGGCAACGGTACCATACAAATACCGAAAACTCAAAACTTGGTACCGATTCAGTACCGACAGTGCCAAATCGGTATCGAATTCGGTACCGGTACCCAAAACGCGCATTCCGAGCTACACTTGTCATGGCGAACTTAACAAGACCTTTTTCTTCTGTCTAGTGACCTATGTAACGAAGATGAATGCGTTACCTAACAAGACTACTATTTACTTTTAAAATTTTCAATAGTTGTGTTCACAAGAAGATGAGTGTGATACCTATCAGGAACTTCTGTCTGTACTCCTAATCCTATTAACACGTATATTCTGAGGTTGGATGATGGTATATTAACAAATTTCTTATTTATCAAACGATGGTGCTGTTTTAATACGAGCTCTTAACTAACGTCACTAGAGTAGTTAAAATGAATAAAAGAGCGAAGATAACAAGAAGGTTTTCTTCCGTCCAGTTTAGTGACATATTTAACGAAGATGAATGCCATTATTATATATATTATATGTATAATTATAATTATTATATATATTTATATACGAAAGAGAAGTTTGGTGCCGCTAACCAAGTGGCGGCACCAAACTTGTCCATCTCGTTTTGATTTTCTTTTTTATTATTGGTAGCATATCGAACGTAACAAGAATCGACCTAACGTCAATTTTTGTTTACTTAACGAAAACTGACTGAATTCATGTAAACTCTCTACATCAACGTCTGATTCTGACAATGTTAGGTTTTGATGCCATTTGTGTTTTTGTTTTAGTTCCGGTACCGTAACGAACGAGAAAGAAACCCACCAAATTCGCGTAAAGTAATTGCTTTTTGTTTTAGTTCCAGTACCATCGTAACGAAAACCCACCAACTGCCATTTTTGTTTTAGTTCTGGTATCGTAAGAAACCGAATGAATTTACGTCGACTTATCATCTCAATGATCGAGACCGACAACGCTTGAGTTTGACCACCACCCAGATTTTACCGAGTGGCCCGGCGTAACGCGCCAGGTAAATTCCTAGTTTAGTTATAAAACTAGTTGGTTCACCCACTTATTTGTGGCGGGGTTGGGTGTAAGTTTTTTGTTTTCCTTTTGTATGAAAGGTTAGCGATCAATTATTTGTTGGTTGCATATGAAGTCGTTTAAAATTAATGGAGTTATGTGAACATTTATATTTATAAAATATAAAGCATGAAAACCGGCCAATTTAAGTGTCGAAGAGATCAATGGCTTCACACCCAATAACTATTACACAACGTAAACCAGTTGAATTCTTTGTTTAAAAATTGACTCGCGAGTGTATCCATGTAAAAACAAAGTTATTTGAACATTTATAATTATTAAAATAATAAAGCATGTAAAATAAGTTATTTCAAAAACCAGTCCATCGAAGATTGAACCTAAGACCTATAGTTTTACACCCAACTTTTTCACCACACTAAGAGTCTAAGACCCTTCGTTATGGGCGCGTAAGGGGTTATTTTTGGGCGGTGATGGGCGCGGAACACCATGGGGCACCCTTGGTGGGTGCATGGTAAAGGATAGGGTCGTCCGGACGATGGGCGAGGTGAAGGATGGTGTCGTCCGGACGATGGGTGCGGTGGAGAGCATAGGAGGTGGGCCCCTCCCCAACGGCTCTTTTAACCGTCAAATAAAACAAAATAAAAAATATTATATATATATATATATATATATATATATATATATATATATATATTCACTTAGTCTCTACAAACATATTCTACACCTTTTTAAACTTATAAAATTTTCTCAAAAAATATGTCGTCCGAATCATCTTCGACACCCGACTACTACCCCGATCCCGATGTTATTTCAGACTCGGGTTCTGAGGATGAAACGATATTTAGTGCTATTCGAGAGGTTGCCCAAATCTTAGTCGATCATTGCGAAAGCTCACAACCACGAACAAACGACCTCATCTTCAACGAGATCGCATAGGTGCTCATGACCAGTTGATAAAAGATTAATTTTCGCCGGACGCGACTTTTGATTCAGAACGATTTTCGGATGAGTTGCCAACTATCCGATTATGCATTTTTTTCAACAACGGGAGGACACGAGAGGTAAACTGGGTTTTTTCCAATGCAAAAATGCACGACGGTAATTCGTCAACTATCGTACTGGACCACGAGCGACGTCATGAAAGTGTATTTACATATGTCGGAGACAATGGCTCGTGAAGACCTTCACACGTTCTGCGAATGTGAGTATTATTATCATTTTAATTATTTATTTCTAAACCTTCTTATTTTAAGTGTAATTTTTATAGATCGATATTTAAATTATTAATATTAGGTATTCCTCAACTATATCATAAAAATATTTGAGAAGGCCGACTTAAAGTGATATACAAAATATATACGAGATGCATCAACAAAGACACAGTTTTTCGGGGATGCTTGGTAGCCTCTATTGCATACACAGGCCGTGGCTTGGCAAAGTCAATATCATCGGGGTGATCATGATGACCCAACAATTATGCTTGAGGCTGTTGCATCATTTGATCTTTGAATATGTCATGCGTTTTTGGGATGCCTGGTGCAAACAATGATGTAGCTGTGTTAAATGCGTCCCTTTTTTTTACCGCCTCATACACGGAGTTGGATCCGACACCTTAGTTTCCATGAATGATGTCAACTACGAATATATATATATATATATATATATATATATATATATATATATATATATATATATATATATATATATCTAGTCGACGACATTTATCCGGAATGAGCCACGTTAGTTCATAGCTTTACGTGCCTGACTAACGATAAACGACAATATTTCAAGAAAAAACACGAGTTGGCCAGAAAGGACAACGAAAGAGCATTCGGAGTATTAAAGAAACGTTGGTCTATCATTAGACATCCGACTTATTTTCACCAAATGGATAAGTTAAGAAACACAATGTATACTTGTATTATCTTGCATAATATGATATTGGAGGACTCAGGTAGAGTAATTTGTCAAGGCGAGTAAAACGATGCGCCAGAGCTGAGCTCAACACTAAACGAAGATGAGAAACTTGCTAATTTATTAAGAACACGAAGAAGGGAAACAAATTTCAGTCTTCGATCGGATTTGGTTGAACATCTTTGAAGGAACAAGCAACATGACTGCGACAACTAAAAATAGTTTTTTTTTTGTTTTTATTTATATGTTTTTATATTTAATTTAGTTTGTTTTTTATCATTATTGTATTTTATATATTTGTTGGTTTTTTTGTTTTATAAAAATAAAAAAAAACAAAATTTAAAGGGGCTTCGATGCCCTTCACCACATTGGGGCATTATAGGCAGAGGCGAACATACTTAGTAACTAGGGGCAGCATCCGCTACCCCTCAACTTTTTGCCGGCAGTGCAAATTTACTTTTATTTGGTCGGTTTTTGTATTTTGTTACACCTGAAAAAATATAACGTTACTCCCATTTGTTTAAAGCCCAACCAAATTAAAAGCTAAAACCAATTAAAGCCCAACCACAAATTAAAGCCCAAACCAAATAAAACTATTGTTCATTATTCCTCGGGTCACCGGATCTCCATGCTGCAACCAAGTTGCTGATGGCCGGTGTTTCCTCAGTCCATCTTCCACGGTTCGGCTTCTACTTTTTCAATTTAGGTATTCTTCTATTTTTATCTGAAGTTGTAATTGTTAAGTTGTTTATATAAATTATTAATTTGTAATTGTTTATGAGTAATTGAAATTTCTTTTTGAACGACAATTTTCTTGTGTGCTACTATCCAATTTGGAGATTCATGTTCCCCCCCCCCCCCCACTTTAGCCAGACAATGTTGTCTTAATTATGCCCATGCTAGCTTTCAGAGTTTGGCTTGAGCGTTCCGCAGAGGAAACCATACCGTCGGATGTCACTTGACAGTCATTGTGCCACCACAAGTGTAGAACTCTCTACCGTAACACATGATGGGACTAAAACTCGGGTGAGCTCAGAATTCGAACCGACAACCTCACAAGGCCTAGCTCGAATCCTTCATTACCAATATCCACCCAAAATGCAACAAGTGGGAATCGAACTTGAGTCTCCATGAGAGAACCCAAGCTTCCTACCGTTAAGATTGAATGATTGATTATGCTTTATTGGATATTTGGATAATGTTAATTGAAAATGATAATTGATTAAGGATTTATGGTTTATGTCTAAATTGGAATTTATTAAGAATTTTTTGAAAATAGGAAGAAATTTAAGGATAAACTGGTTTCTAGGAGAGAGAAAACTTGTATTAGGTAACTAAGAGATCCACCATTTGAAATGGCGGATGCCAAACAAAACGTAGGCCTTGTCAGATCTTGTCTGGTGAGGGGGACGACTACCTGGTGTTCCGTCATTTCAAATGGCAGAACACGAATAAAATATCTGCCATTTGTATTCGTGTTCCGCCATTTGAGACGGATGCCAATTTTTGCGATCCGTCAGTTTAACTGGCAGGTCATAATTCCCAACGTAGGCCTACATGTCAAAATGTATTTGATGGAAATCCGCCATTTGAAATGGAAGATACCATTTTGACATCCGTGTGAAATGACGGATGTGAATAGTGTACTTTCTAGCCGATTTGACCATACACTAACTTTTCTTTTTATTATTTCTTATTTTCTAAATAAATTTTTTTGGAAATCTATAAAGTTTTTTAACATTAAACACTAATATATGTAATTTGATAAAATAGATTTTTTCTTTTTATTATTTATTAGTTTTCGAAAATCGTTATTTAAAAATAAAAAATATAATATTAAAAAGATTTTTTTATTAAAAAACTACATGTGTAATTTTAATTTTTTAATATTTGATGAACATCCGCAATTTGAAATGAAAGATGTCATCTTGACATCCGTCATTTTAAATGACAGATGTTAATAGTGTACTTTCCTAACTGATTTGATCACACACTACTTTTTCTTTTTATTATTTATTATTTTCCTAAATAACGAATAAAAATTTAATATTAAGAAATATTTTTTTTTTCTTAAAATCACTTAATATATGTAATTTAAAAAAACAATAAAAAAATTCGAAATATTGTTTTATTTGAAAAATAATTTATTTCTTAATATTAAATCATTTTTTATTATTTAAGAAAATAATATAATAAAAAGAAAAGGTACTGGTGTGGCCAAATCAGACAGTCAAGTATGATATTCACATCTGTCATTTGAAATGACGGATGTCAAGAGAACATCTTTCATTTCAAACGGCGGATGTCTGAAAAAATGTATTTTTTAAATTACATATATTAGTGTTGTTAATAAAAAAAAATCTTTTTAATATTAAATTTATTATTTTTTAAATAATGTTATTTCAAAAATAATAATAAAAAATGTATTTTTATATTACATATATTAAGTGTTTTAAGAAAAAAATATTTCTTAATATTAAATTTTTTATTTGTTAATTAAGAAAATAATATATAATAGAAGGAAAAGGTAGTGGACTAGTGGTGTTGTCAAATCAGGCACTTAAGTACACTATTCACATTTGCCATTTGAAATGACGGATGTAAAGAGGACATTCCATTTCAAAATACGGATGTCGAAAAAACTTATTTTTTAAATTAAGTATATTAGTGTTTTTAATAAGAAAATTTTTTTAATATTATTTTTTTATTTTTTTAAATAATGTTATTTCAATAATAATAAATAACTAGGGGTTAGAACCCGTGCGTTGCGCTGGGTAAGTGAAAGAAAAAGAAACCGTAGATCTGGCGTCCCAAACCACCAATACACAGACGATGGTGATGATCTGGCGTCTTCACACTACCGCCACCACCTAGGGTTTCTAAATGAAACCAAACAACAATAAGTGTGGTTGAAGATGGTGGTACTGGTACTGGAGCTCGAAACCCTCTAATTCAGCAGTGGTTATCGCAGGAAACTGTATCCATTCTAGGCAAACGCTAGTCACGGAGATAAGGTTGTGGTTCTGACGATTTACATAGAGAAAGATAAGAGTACAGAGAAGTTGTATGACTCATCAAAATGGTGAAAATGTGTATAGCTTGGAAGACACGTGGAGCATACAAAGTTGACTCATAAATGTACAACACGAAAATCCTAAAATACAAAATTTATAAGCATTATTACAAGAAATGTACAATATTATAAGCAAGAAGTATAACAGGTTATGCACAAAAATATTGCAAAGTAATATATATATATATATATATATATATTAATATATTTTTAATTAAGTGATTTTAAGAAAAAAATATTTCTTAATATGGTTCGATATTTTATATAATTTACTATAAAATAATTATAATAAAGTGGCAGCCAAACGATTACAATATTAATATCTTAATATTAACTTTTTATTTGTTATTTAGAAAATAAGAAATAATAAAAAAAAGGTAGTGTGTGATTAAATCGGCTAGAAAGTACAACATTCACATCCGTCATTTTAAATGACGGATGTCAAGATGACATCTTCCATTTCAAATGGCGAATGCCCATCTAAATACATTTTGACATATAGTGGTAGCATACGTTGGGAGTTGTGACCTGCCAGTCAAACTGGCGGATCACAAAAATTGACATCCACCATTTCAAATGGCGGAACACGAATAAAATATTCGTGATCCGTCATTTGAAATGACGGAATATCAGATAGTCGTTCACCTCACTAGACAAGATCTGACAGGGCCTACGTTTTGTATGACATCCGTCATTTCAAATGACGGATTTCCTAGTTACCTAATACAACTTTTCTCTCTCCTAGAAACCATTTTATCCTTAAATTTCTTCCTATTTTCATAAAAATTTTGAATTTATTAGAAATTTAATGTTTGTGTGAATTGAAATTGATTATAGGTTTAAGGTTTAAATTTTGTTTTTTCTAGAATTAGAGAATTTGGAAGATAAAACGACAAGTCATATTAGCAATTCAAACAAAAGAAATAAGAAAATAATAAAATTTATGAAAGAAGATAAAAAAATTCGGTTGTGGCAAAAAAAAAAAAAATCCGTTTACGTTGTTTGAAAAACGGTAAAGATTTTTTTTTTGAATATTACCCTTAAGATTTTGGTCTAGATCCGTCACTGATTATAGGTTGGGACTTCGATGTCCCTAGTGCTCACGTGATGCTAACATAACATTATAGTGATGATCGATGCCTCCTCACCATGTAGACCGGTCTATTTGAAGTCTTTATTGGGTGTGTAAAAACAAAAGAGAAGTAGTAGTGGTGTACAAAAGATGAGACAAAATTTATGTTACCTTATAATGCACAAATGCTCTCAAAATTGTTAAAATTTTAATTTTTCAATGTCAAATGAGAAGATATAGTGAACTTCATTTAGAACTTTTGAGTGTGAACACTTTTAACAGTAATACACAACAATAGTGACAGATCGGGGAAACAATTATTATTATTATTATTATTATTATTATTATTATTATTATTATTATTTCTTGGACGTAAGAGTATAGCATCAATTCATCAAAGGGGAAATCTTTTAAGTAATTTAACTTTCTATTTATATATTTCATTTGTTGGATTATTTTATTTTAAACTTTTGTAGAATTTAATTATTTTAATTTTTATCATTATTCAATTTAGGATTTGTTAATTTATTTTTTCCATTAGTTTTTTTTGTCGCCCTTGAGTAATATTTTAATTGTTGTTAAAAAAGAAAGTAATTTTTAATTGAAAAAGAAAAACAATTTAGTCTATGTTATAATCAAGGCCATCTCCGAGAATCGTTAAAATTCTATCGGCCGAAGGTGAAATTTTTTATGAACTTTAAGTAAAAGGGTTAATTTTTTAAAGTTTAAACAATTAAAATTTTAAATTGGTATATTTGGTTATGATTTAGATTGTATATTTTTTTTAATGAAAATAGACTTAAATGAGTTGAGTAATTGATTTTAGACATTAAAAATACATATAAATATATAACTTTTTTTGCATAAAATTTATATAATTTTTTTAGACAAAATTACAGAAATTGTTCTTTATGTTTGTACACAATTTCACCCATTGCCCTTTATCTTTAAAATTGATATGTTTTATCCTATACGTTTACAAATCCAACATTGTTTGCCCTTTAGTCCTAACTCAGTTAGTTTTTCTCGTTAAGTCAAGTCACATGTGTTGCACATGAGGGAAAATGGTCAATTTATCTATTTATTAATTTTTTTTAAATATAATAATTAAAAGTTATTTGAGTTATAATGAAAATGATTTGTTTTCAAAAACAATTTAACACATAAGTTTGATATGGAATTGTCAAATCCATTCTCACTCTATACGTTGCGCAACTCATCCACACCATCACCACTACCACCAATCATAACCACCACCACCACCCATTGCCACACCACTACCTGCCACTTTCTAACGCAAACCACCACCATCTTCGGTCCTCCTCACCACCTCTCTCTAAACTCTCACAATAAAACCGACCTGGTTACCACCTCTATCACCGCCGTAGGTGAATTTTAAACGAGGGAATCAATATATGAATGTTACCATCTAAATCAAGAATCCACTTAACTTTATTTGATAATTAATATTATGAATATGTGATAAGCTTGCTTTAAGAATATAAGAGAGATTAATCCTTCATTTCTAAGAGAATTAACATATGACATAAAAGAAAGTAGAATGCATAACTTCTTATCTACCATAAAAATGTCAATTTAATTAAGCAAGTAGTATTCATGAAGTATAAAGATTATGATTAATTTCTATTTATCAAACACTAATCCTAACAACTTTAGCAAACTATAGTTAACTCACATAATCCCCCATTGGTTAATTTAAGTATATAATAATTATACATCCCTTTGACATATGCTCTTTTTAACTAGCATGACAACCTAATCAATCGTACCTAACAATCTTATTTTAAAATTACCAAAACTAGATAAATTAATCATAGCATGTATTGCATCTTTTCAAAGTTCATACAAGGAAACATGTTTTGAGAAAAGTATCAAGATTTTCTTTTTTACCATTTCTAGTCTCCAAGAACATGAATGAATCATGAATGATTATAAAAGTACACATTAAAGATATTAATCATCAATCTTGAATTAGTGGATTAAGGTGACAAAACATGTTTCATCAAAAGGTAATTGCAAAAGAATCACGTCTTCACCAAAACTAAATCACATTGAGTTAAGTTTTATCATAGATTTAGATGGTAATGAAAAGTTTAGCTAATGGTGGTCATCATGATAACAAACATCAAAGAAGATGAAGATGCCAAATACATGATTAAACTAGAATAATCTAACCAAATTATTGATGTATCTTTCTTCTATAATGATGATGGATGCTTCTAGGCCTTCAAACTCTTTGATTGATCTTTAACTTGAATGTAAAGTGAGTATGTTTAAGTGATAATCCCGTCCAAAACCTCCTCCAAGAAAATCCCAAGTAAAAGACATGTAAACTATTTATATGCTGTCTGGGTAGGGAGGCCAGGCACGAACCCGTGCTTAGTGGGGCACAACCCCGTGGATAATTTTGCATGTGCATTTAATGGTTGTCATATAATACATGAGAAGTATAGGCATGCAGGCGTGCTAGGTGGGGCACGACCCCATGTTTTGGCTGCTTATTTCTTATATTGTTGTCTCATATGAACAAGGTGGCCACATGACATGTTTAGTGAGGTACGACCCCATGTTTTCTTTATTAGAATTTTGTTATTTATGGAAAGGTGACCACGAGGGCGTGTTTGATGGGACACGACCCCATGTTTTGTTCATTATATTTTGTCTCCTTCTATAAAGGTGACCATGGGGGCCTTTTGATACAAATGTATTCAGCCTAGTGGCGAAGCTTGGGCGAGTTTGTTGGGGGGGGGGGACTCATAATGTATTATAAAAATCACAAACTAGGGGGACCGGCCTAAAATTTTTGGTATAAAACGGATAAATTTACACTACATATACAAATTTTCGGACAGAAAAAGGGTCAATTTACACTACCGCGCAAAAAAACCAAAGGGGGGGGGGGGGGTGGGGCACCCACGGCCCTAAGGAAGCTTCGTCCCTGTATTCAACGTCTGTAGTTGAGATTGACACTGTTGTTTGCGTCTTGCACTGTCAGGACACTAGTCTGTTCCTTAGAAATTGACATCCTCCTGAATTAGACGTTCTACTTATGTTGCAACCATCATAATCACTGTTAGTGTAGGCAAGTAGATCAAATGATATATTCTTTGGATACCAAATCCCTAAGTCTGGCTCCCCTTTCAGGTATCTAAATATTCTTTTAACAGTCAACATCTGAGAAACTTTGGGATTGGCTTGAAATCTTACACACGCACATACATCAAACATGATGTCAGGTTCTGGATGCAGTCAGATACATCAGTTATCCTATTTTGGCTCTGTACTCATGCTGATCTACTGACTCCCCCTTTTCATTTGCATTCATTCTTTCATGTGTATCCATTCAAACGACCTTCACATAATTGTACATGAATTTGGTTATTGGTTAGTAAATATTACTTTATTTTTCTGTTGAACCTGCAACCTACGGAAGAAGGTCATCTCTCCCAGTGAACTCATATTGTACTTGGACTTCATCACCTCTTCAAACTCCTTACACATTATCTCATCAGTTGATCCAAAGATAATGTCATCTACATATACGTGAAGTAGAAGCAGATCTCTTCCCTTCCTTTTGTAGAATAAGGTATTGTCAATGGCTCCTTTACAGAACCCATTAGCAAGTAGATTATTTGACAACTCAATATACCAAGCTCTAGAAGCTTGATGTAATCCATACAAGGCTTTGCTAAGCTTACACACCCTGTTAGGATAATCAGGATCC
Source organism: Bidens hawaiensis (assembly GCF_021521415.1). Lineage (NCBI taxonomy): Eukaryota > Viridiplantae > Streptophyta > Magnoliopsida > Asterales > Asteraceae > Bidens > Bidens hawaiensis. Next base: position 46,615 of record NW_027497574.1, read on the forward strand.
TCAAAACCTGGAGGTTGGGTGACATACACCTCCTCATCTATACTTCCATTTAAAATGCAGATTTGACAGCCAACTGATACACTTTTATATTCTTTGATGTTGTATGTGTCACAAAAAATCCTGATTGCTTCCAATCTAGCAACAAATGCAAATACTTGCTCAAAATATATGCCTTTTTCTTGTAAACATCCAAGTGCCACAAGTCTTGCTTTATTCTTCACAACTATGCCTCTTTCATCTCTCTTGTTTCTAAACACCCATTTGGTACCTATTGCATATTTTCCTCTTGGCTTATCAACCAGTTCCCAAACATGTAGATCTCTAAACTGAGCCAACTCATCCTGCATAGCTTATACCCAGCTGTTGTCTTTTAAAGCTTGTTCAATTTTTAGGTTCAACTTAGGAAAGAAAATAGGAGAATAAACATATATTGGAAGGAACATCTTCTTCTTCTTCTTCTTCTTCTTCTTCTTCTTCTTGTGCATCATTAACATGAACTTCAATGGTAACAACAGGGTTTTCTTCAGAATTTTCTGCTTCCTTAATAGCATCTTCTTTTTCTTCTTCTTCTTCTTCAATAGATTTCTTCTTTATAAATTCAAAATTATTTCCTTCATTAGCAACTTTGGACCATAGTTTGTCCAAATCTAATTTCAATTAAGATGTTTCTTCAGGGAAACTAGTCTAGTAAGCACTTTCTTTAATATCTTCATGGTCGATTTTGAAAGAGTTGATAAGCTTCTCAAGGTCAAATAACCAACTTGGACCATCAACTATATTGAACTGATTTTCATTGAACACCATTGCAGATGATTCAATCACACTAAGATGATATTTGACATAAACTCTATAAGCCTTTGACTGTGAAGAATATCCAACAAAGAAACATTCAAGAGACTTGGTTTGAAACTTGTTCAAATAATCCTTAGTATTCAACAAGGAACACTTGCAACCAAATGGCTTAATGAACTTGAAACAGGGCTTCCTATTGAACAAAATCTCATATGGACTCTTGTTATGACTTTTGTTGAGGAGCACCCTATTTTGAACAAAACATGCCGTGTTTATAGCTTCAGCCCAAAAAGAGACAGATAGATAGGCATCTGCAATAATGGTCCTTGCAGCTTCAGTTAGTATTCTATTTCTTCTTTCTGCAACACCATTTTTCTCTAGAGTTCTAGGAGCACCGAATTATTGAAGTATTCCCTTTGCACTGCTTAATTCATACATCACTCCATTCTGAAACTTTGTTCCATTATCACTTCTCAACACCTTAACTCTTTGTCCAATTAATTTTCCATCATGGTTAATCAACCCTTGATCAACTCAGCAACTTCATCTTTTGTAGAAATAAAATATACCCATGTAAACCTTGAGAAATCATCAATGATAAAAAGACAAAATATTTTCTTGCCAATAATTGGAACACTCACAAGACCAAAGAGATCCATATGCAGCATTTCAAACACTTGGTTCAATAGAGTTTACTAACTTTGTCTTGTGTGATGATTTGTGTTGTTTTCCCTTTATTCATGAAGAACATTTGTCACCTAATTTGAACTTTCTTGTGGGTAAACCAATTACATGTTCACCTTTAACAAATTTGTTCATGTTTTTTAAATTAACATAGTACAATTTCCTATGCCATAACTTTGTTTCAATTTTAGTAGCTTTGGACACAAAACAAGGACCACCTCTTGAAATGGCTTCTTTCATCTTCAGTTCATACAAGTTTCCATTTCTTGGAGCCACCATCATTATTATGTCTGGAGGAATGACACATTTTGGCTTTAAGATAGAGCAATGAGTGTCATCAAACCCAACTTTGTAACCTTTATCACAAACTTAAGATATAATCAATAACTTGTATCGAAGTCCTTTTACATAATACACATTGTAGAAATACACTCTGGTGATTTGACAGAAGTCTTCTTCTTCAAACTTCTCATACTTGATGCCTCAGACTTTGGTGATTTGATGAGTGAAACACTTGTTAAAATCAATGGCAATTGGTGCAAAGACATTAATCTTCTCTTCACTTTGAGGATTGGTACCTTTGATTAAATTTATCATATGTAATCTTTGATTGTTTCCGCTTTGCTCATTGTTACTTGAGGAACTTGATCTTTCTTTTCTTGGAAAATACTCTGTTTTATTGCAAACATCAAATAAATCATGACTTGAATACACATGGTGTATTGGATAAAAGTCATTAGTTTTCTTTGGTGAGTTTTCAATTTTCTTGTTTCTTGAGTTTGATTCATATGATTTTTCTTTCTTGAATATGATATCTTGTGGTGGTTTGTATTTCCCAATACTCTTGGCATACCAGTTTGAAGATGGTCTTTCTTTTCTTGGTAATTCTTGAGGATCACCACAAATGTCAAATACTACATGATTTTTCTTTTGTGATTCATAGTATCTTTTCATATTTGAAATGGACATTTGTGACTCTCTTTTGGTCTTGGATGAAACTTCCTTTTCTAATATTTCCTTGATTTTCTCAGAACATATGCAACAACAACTTCTGGATTTGTTACTCTAATTACTTGAAGTGCTCTTGACATAGTCACTTGTTTCACTACCCTTCTCTATCAAAATATTCTCATCTGAACCAACAGATTTAGAATCACTAGACTCTGTTTCAGTCATCTCAAACTCTCCTTCACCATTAACAATAACATTCTCATAATTCTCAATGAATTCCTTTTTATTATTGAAAACAGACTTAAATAAGCCTCTCTAATTTTTTTTTCAACTTTTAAGGAATAATTATCATTAAATGGTAGTGGAACAACCTTGTACTTGTTTTCTAGTTTTGTCTTCTCCAATTTTCTACAAATATTACCTGTGGCAACCAGATCTTTTAAGAAATAAACTTCAACTTGAAATTGTGTACTCTTGAGTTTCTCTTCAGAGTACATCTTCTTCAATCCTTCAACTTCGATAACATACCTTGATTGGACTCTATAACTGTCCATACAATCCTCTTCAAGTCCTTTGATCTATTCTTCATAAATTCTCTCACAAGAGTCATACACACTGATGATATTATCTTTCTTACTGATTTCACTTTGCCACATTCTTACTTCATTCTCTAGTTCATCAATAATAAATAATAATTCAGAAGTGCAAAGTTTAGAAAGTACTAGAGAACATGAAGCTTCTCCATCATCATTGATCTTTGCCATGCATGCAACATTTTCTCTTGCAATGTCATCAGCATGGTTACTCCAATCAAAGTTACCATCTTGAGTTTCTTGTGCAACAACAACATTTCCTTAATTCCTGTATTGATTGTTTGCAGCCTGCTGAACTTAATGTGTCTGTTTTGTTGTTGTCTTGATTGGGATTCTGGTTTATTTGTGCTTGTTGTTTTTATGGAATGATTTGTTGGTTTTGGGGTTGTTGAAAGTTGTTATGATGTTGTCTTTGATGTGGGTATGGGTTCTGGTTTTGAAATTGGTTTCTTTGTTGGTTTTGTTAGGCTTGGATTTGGCTGTTATTCTGATTTGATTTACTTGGTTTAGATTTTGGTATTGCCTTGGAAGGTTACACTCTCTTGTAAAATGGCCTGGTTGTTGACAATTATAACAAATGGCCTTAGATTTGTCATTTCCAATCCTGTCATTAGGGCCTATGAATGTAGAACTTCCTCTCCTGTTGTACAATATTTTTGTACTTACTGCCTGCATAGAAGCTTGCCACTTGAGGTACATATCTTCTAAATCATCCACATCCATATGCTCTAAATCCTCTTGAACCGCACTTGTGTGTATCAAGTTTTTGGCCACAAAGGCATGGTAGGAATTAATGAACATAAAGAATAAAGCTTGAAACTCATTTCCTTGTGAAGTAGAGTTTGGAACATATGGGGCTTGACCCTAGAGATGCATTATCATCTTCTATCTGGCTTGACTAGGCTAACTAGAAGCAGGTTCAGATGCAATTGGATACACTCTTGGTGATTCAACATTAAAATCATTACGTTCTTCAATGATAGGAATTTGCCGTTGTGGTTTTGTTGAAAAATTACTCATAGGAGCAATCAATGCCTTAGCAACTGAGAAGCTTGGCTTGTCTTCCTTGATCATATGGTTCTTTATCATTTCAAGCTAAACTGCTTGAGGATGAGATAAATGCATCTAACTTTAAACTAGGAAAGTTAGGTTTCTCCTTGATAAACTTGGCAGCCGTATACCATTCACCAGACATTGACGACAATAACTTTTTGCTTAAGTCATTATCAATGATTGGCAAATATGTTGTTCTTATATTGTTCACAATTGTGACAAATCTCTAAAGAACAGACATCAACCTTTCTCATTCTTTGAATTTGAACTTATCAAGTTGTTGCTTCAGTATGTCTTTCTTGATTTCTTTCAACTTAGTATTCCCTTCAAACATGTCAATTACATCATCCTACATGGCTGTTATAGATGTATGGTGTTGAACACTAGTCAAAATTTCCCATGACAACCCTAACTTCAACATTAACAGGGCTTTATCATCTCTTTTCTTCATATGTCTTTCCAATGCTTGATTGTTAGTTCCAACAGCTGGAACATAAGGACCATCTTTGACCATATATCTGGATCATTGTAGTTGACAACAAGTTCGAATATAGTCTTCCATTTGATGTAATTGTCCTGTCTAAACAACTTTGGAATTTTCATAGTTGAATTTCTTGGTCATCAATTTGTTTTGATTTTTGTAAAGTTTTTGATGAATAAAATAGAAAATATTATTGCGATTTTTTATTTTAAAATTTAAAACAGAAAATAAAATTAAAATCACTTAAAAACCTTGAACACTTGTAGATCTGAAAAGAAATTTTCTGATATGGTGTAATCAATGATAACAATTGGATTCTTGCCAAGATCTAAGCAAAAGGATAAACACATAATTGTAGATCTATGAATAAAATACTTTTAAACCTCTAAAATTTGTAGATCTGAGAAGAAAATAAAGAAATCAGAACTGCCGACGTCACTCTACAATGAAACAGTGTTTTGTTGGCGTCATCGTCTTCAACCTTCAGCAATTCAACTCAAAGTCAACAAATCTTCTAATGAAACACCTTAATAGCAACAAATTGGTCTTCAACGAGCTCACCATAGCTCTGATACCACTTGTTAGGACCAGATTTTGTGACATGACTAAGCTTAATCAGACAAGAATCATGAAATACAAATATGATGAAGACCTTTAAGTGTAACCGACAGAATCAACCACATATAGAAAGTTGCTACATATAGATAATCAATTAAGAACAAACACACAAGATGTCACACCCCGACCAGTATTAGTGGAAGCGTTAAACGGGAATACAACAGACAGATCTGTATCAACCACATTGTTTATTAAAAAAGGATAATAAACTAATTTACATCATATTACATCATTCTAAGTCCGTTTACAAACTAAGTGTTTCACAACATCAATCAGTTCGTTAGCTGCTTTATTCCTTATTAGCATACTTGCGTCTATCTACAGTAGTTTCATCACGACCCAAACACATAGCACACAAACATCTTATTCCAACTTTGGTATACCTGAAAATCATGTTAAAAGGGGGGTCAACTACGAATAGTTGGTAAGTTTCACAAGTTTAAACGAGATCAGATCAGTGTATTCATCATAATCATGATATATATGCATGTGATGTAACTATACTAAGCCACAAGTGAAATCTTGACGTGCATTTTCCCACGTGGCCTCCACTGCCTACAAATTCCCTGTGGTCTCGACTGCCCACGATATGCCCGAGTAGCTATGTCTAACACCACATAGCGTGTATGTATGTATGTATGTATGTATGTATGTATGTATGTATGTATATATATATATATATATATATATATATATATATATATATATATGGTCATGTGCAATTGTGATGTGTCTCGGCATTTGTGCCATCGATCTAATTGGGTTTGTCAAACCAATATTACTATTCACATGCCACCGGCTCATAGTTAATCACTCGTGTTTGTGAGGACTTTTCAAGTCAAGTGTAAAACTTAGATAATTCACATCAGAATGCGTTCTCACACACACACACACACACACACACATATATATATAAACATGCTTTTCACCCCAAAATATTCGTAAAACAGTTTAAAAAGAGGGCTCATGAAACTCACCTTATTATGATAGTGTCAGCAATACATTTCTATAGCTAATATGTCTTGATTATAGTCTGATTTCTATAATTGGTATGGTATTGTTAATACTAGTACAGACTTTGAACTGAATTGAACTGTATATCTAGTATGGCTATAGCTGTTTCGCCCAGAACATGTCAGTAGTCTTAAATTGTGACATTGTACAATGTTTAATATTAAAAATCGGTTTTGACTTAGTTTCACCCTTTTTACGTGCCTGACCAAGTTGTTCGTTTAACCATTTCCGAAACACGGAAGATTACACAAACATGAGTAAATGTGCTATTTAATAAAGTGATTCAATTTATAAAAGAAAACTAGGGTTTGGGTGTCCAGATTTGCTATTGGGTCCAATTGTCCGAGATTCTCTTAAAAAGTTTGGTTTACTAAATTTATCCAAAACTGTGATATTTGACCACTCTTATTGTTCTGATAACACAGCAGGTTCGTTAATCAGAACTTATATTAGTTTTACTTTATATTTAGCACAACTTTTTACCTGAACATAATTAAATTACAATTATTTATCGACTTGCTAATTATTAAGTGTTGATTTTTATTAAATTATTTTCCAAAATTATTAAACTTACTTATTTATTTTTAAAAGTTCATTTTATATGTTATTTTTAGCCGATAATTCGTCCGTTTATACCAAACGATAACCAAAAAATCTGATTATTTTTCTAAATTGCCAAAATATCTTCAAATTATCCCTATAAAATTTCCAGAACTCAAATGTTTGACTAAAATACCTTTATGAGTATTAATCCATCGTTAAAAATCGATTAAACGAGAATCTAGAAATCATAGCTAGTGTTATCTAATGGACTCCAAATTTTATTCGTGAGCATATACTTGGTTCCCTGAGTTCTCTACAAAATTTCATAAGTTTTCAAGCTGTTTTTCTATTTTTCATAATAAATCATCAATAAATAGTAATAAAATACCAAATATTCTCCGTTTATCAAAAAAATTCTCAATTTTGAATAGGGACGCATTCATATGATTCCTGATATCTAAATATTTGATGAGCTAACAATATGCACGTCACAATATAAGCCCAAACAACCCCTAAACGAGTGTTTCAGTTATTACCTTTGCGTTTTTCGGTTGTTTTAGCCCTTTTCTCGTGTTTCAGGGTTCTTGGCTAGCCAGGTAGTATATCTGCAAATCATGTACCACAAAACCAATTTTGAAACATCAATAATCAAGCATTGTAACATATTTTTTCGGTTAAGGTTCTAAACCGAGTTTTTCATCCGTAAAAACGTGATTTAAACCTTCTAATAAGACTTTTTCATCAAAAAAGTTTAAGATGCAGATTACTACAAATTTTTAGCATAAAAATATGTTTTTGTACTTGTTTGAAGGGTTTTTCATGCTTAAACATGATTTTTCTTAATTAAACTTTAAGATTTTGAATATAATAATGATTAAAAGCACAAGATCAAGCTTTTTACCTATGTTTTTGGTTGGATTTTTGTAGAGAGAGGTTTGGTCCATATATTAAGCTGATAATAATTACAAAAATGAAAGTTTGGGATTGCTTTTATTGGAGAAAACAAGGGGGGATATTTTGCAACTAGGGGTGGGTCCCTTGCCCATTTTTTCTTTCTTTTTCTTGTTTTGCATGCCAATATGATCAGTTTTGAGTCTATTTTAAGCACGGGTTCGGTTTTTGGCTAAAAATGTGACGCAGGTGCGGTAAACAAGGACAAAACGAGAGTTTTTGGGCTTTGTTTTGCAAATTAAAGAAAGCGTACCATTTGGATGTAAAAATCCAAAATATTTTCTTAAGTTGCTTAAAACATTTTATATAAGTATTTCGTAAGTCTTTTTCGGCATGGCGAATGGTACAACGCTAATTTTAGCACCCCCGTTGCGCTTAATATTATATCATATTATTAACCATAAATGTTTCCGTTTAAGTACTTCTACACATACTAGGGCAATAATATCATTATGTTAGTTACTATTATACATATTCATGTATGCATGGCCCCCAATAAATACGAGTCATAATAAGCATCACTCGGTTAATCGTTTGCTCGTTACGTAATGAATGATTAATCGTTTACTTGCGTAATAACTAAGGTATACCTGTTTTTGTCACAAATGTCATACAAGGTAACTCAAAAGATGTCCAATATCAAAATAGTCAGAAAGATAAAAGGAAAAACTTTAGGGTTTCAAGTGGAAATGTCAGGTGTGGCCGTCCGTACTAGGTCAGATAATCATAAGTAAAAGGTTTTATTATAAATGATACGTATCATTCTATTTGTAGGCACCTGACATTCATTCTTAAAACCCTAATAATTACAAAACATTCTCAAAATAAATACAAGTGTAAATCAGGTCTTCGAGTACACATAATCCTTGTTCGAGCATACCTTGTAATCCTCGAGTGTGCTCAGAACATTACTTCGAGCAAACTTTACTTAGAATATTTTCCTAAAAATATTCTTCTCAAGCAGACTTCAAACTTCATGATAAGTCCAAACTTTGCTCGGAAATATCACACGAGCAAACTAGTTCTTGCTCGAATCTCTTCAATCCTTGACTTAGTCTTATTCGAACAAACTAAGTATACTCGGGTACTTTAGCTTGCTCGATATTGAACTATGCTCGGAGTTATACGTAGAATAAAGTCAATTAACTCCCTTCAAGCATACTTGAGATCCACTTTTATTCTATCCTTGCTCGACCCACCAGGTTACTCGTGAACTTGGTTTAAGATTATATATATCAAGGATTTTCTCGGTAGAAACCTTACTTGATACAAGAACTTACTTTGCTTGACGAAGTGCATCTTGCTCGATGCTCAACACTTAGAAGAATTCTAGAAGATAACCTTACTCGAAAAAGATATCTTGCTCGAGATAGTAAATACCTTGCTTGGAGTGCATGAGTTTGCTCGAGTTCCATACTTAGCATATTCTGGGTAGGTTGAGAAGATTCCCATCTTTCCATATCTTCCATTTAGACCCAACACACGTATATCTGAAAATGAAAATGATTTGTGAAGGTCGCCGATGTCTCTAAGCAATCTAGAGATGATATCCTAGATTTTGATCAAACTGCAATATGTGCTTATGCAAAAGTGCAGGAAAGATTTAGAAAGATGAAGAAACAAGAATTGATATCTATGCGTGTTTTCGAAAAGGAGTTAGAAGAGCATAGAGTGTTCTTAGAACAAGAAAATATTGAGAAATAGTTAATGGAAGATGCTGAAGAAGAAGGAGAAGGAGAAGAGGATATTCCTCAGGAAATCATTGAATCATTCATTAATTTGAAGAAAGGAGATAAGATAGTTGCTCTTTAATTCGAAGTTTTAAAGGAGAAAAGGAAATGGCCTGAAGAAGTGAGCATTTTATGGAAGAAAAAGAAGAAGCACTAATGATGCTGAAATCACTATCAAATCATTACAACATCCGACTTTATTTGATTTTTTCCAAGAAGATCAAGCTACTCAAGAACAACAATCTCAATATCCCACTCCTCAAGTTCAAACAGTTGAACCGATTGAACAAGAACCTATCAGTGAACCTCCATCAAAATCTCCTATTATTGAACCTGATCAATATCCAAAAGATAAAACACCACATGTTTCTTCATAAATTCATGAAACTGCAACTGAAACTAAAAGGAAAAGAGTAAAATCAGTTATTGACAATACTTTGAAGGGAAAGGCATTCAAGAGGAAAATGTTTAAAAATATGAATGATGAGCCCATAATCAGTTCCCTAGACAATCTTTCAAATGAAGAATTTGTAGAAAATGAGGCTGATATGCCTGAATGTGGGCCTGAAATTGTAGTTGATGTTGAACCTAATGTTAAAACTCAAACTAAACTAGGTCCTCAAGTCAATCTAACGAGGAAAATATAAAGAACATTCAAAAGAGTCTGGACAAAAAGAGGAAATAAGATGCAAGAATCAAGACTCTATTGGGTTTTGGGATGAGATTAGTGAAATCAAAGATCTTAGTGAAAAAGATTTTGATTATTTCATAAAGAAGAAAGAAAAAGACGATGAGAAGAGAAATTCATAGATCAAAAACTAAGTGGAGAAATAAACGTTAAGCAACAACAACGATCCAACCTGTGTTTAAAATGTCGAATGAGGAAGTAGAGAAATATGTTGAGAGAGTCATCATAAGAACCAAAAAATGATGCAGGAACCATCTAAACAAAAGGAAAAGTCATAGAAAGTCAGTCACTTTCCAGAGAAAGGAAAGAAATTTGCTAAAGAATAAATTTTTAAACGGTTGGAAGAAAATAAGAAGAAGAAGAAGAAAGAACACAAGAAAAAGAGCATAAAAAGAAAAAAAACAAATTCAAGAGCCTGTATTTACTGATAATATGACTGAAGAGACTAAAAAACTTCTTGCTGGAATGGGACGGAGGAAATTTGATGTGGAGAAATTAACAAGAGCTCAACTGAAAGATCTGTACAATACTGAAATAAAGCAAATCAATAAGAAGTCTGATATGAGGAAACCGTTTAATCCTCTAGCAAGATCTAGTCGCATAACATGGCACGTACGATATCAATGATCAATGATACGATAAATAACATAGAATGATATCGAGCCGAATGATTGTTCGTATATTGCTAACAACCGAATGATTGCAGATTCATATATGCATACATACATATGGTAAAGCTCGATCCGCCTCGATGTGCACCTCAAGGCGGCCTATCATTCTAGAGAGATTTCGACAGCATAACTTTACTCTTTGAAGAATAACGCCAAAAATCTAAGGCGCCGTCCCCATTTGATAGACACACCTAATGAATGAGGCTTACCATAGAGAATGGCCTCCCATTCTGTTAGTGCACGGTTTTGCGTCTCGATTCTTTGTATTTATGGTATTTATTAATGAAAGAATTATTATTATATAATCTAGTTCGTTAAGAAGTCTCTAGTTCGTTAAGGATGTTTAACGAACTAGAAGTTAAGTTAAGTTCCCTCCTGATTCGTTAAGGATGTTTAACGAATCAGGGGGCAGTTCGTTAATGTTTATTCATTATTGTTATGTAACGAAGTGGAAGTCTAGTTCGTTATGTAATGTGTAACGAACTAGACCCATCTTCTATATATAGAGGTGTTCATCGTCAGATTAATTTAAGTTTTGATTAACGTAACGAACCTATGTTAATTTATTCTCTCGATCAATACTTCGCATATTTAACATAATACAACTAATACTAATAATATATAGAACCTATCTAGACATATAATCTATAACCGATAATGATTAATCTATGAACTAGATCCGTTAATTGTTTATTAGGTCTTAGATCTGAGATCCGAGACGTTAATAAGTGGTATCAGAGCTTTCAGGGATTCGATTTCTCTTGTTAATGTGTTAATTCGTTCAGTAATGACTTAATTGTATTAAATTTGGTATTATTTAGTTTTCGGTTTGATTATGATCAAATTCTCTGTTGAAGTGATAAGATATGGATTGAGTTTGGTTGAATTGTTGTTTGGTAAGGTATTGGGAAGGTTTGATTGACTGGAATTGTGATTTGGATTGGATCTGTGTTAATTTGATTTGGATCTGAGTTTGGTCGAAACAGGGGTGTAAGTTCGGTCGAATTGGATTAGTGATTGAGTAAATTGGTTTACGAGATGGTACAACTTGGATTTGCGATGGATTGCCGAGTAATTTAAGCTATTATATGTGTGATTCGGTGTAGTAACGAGTTTGTATTACGGATTTGGTACTTTACTTGGTGTTCTTAGTTTTCTAGAAATATGGAAAATGATGATGAAGATTTGAAGATCTTCATCATCTATTGAAGATTCTTCTTCGTTAACCTGATTCGTTATTTTTAATCAATTCGTCATTCAGTTCGTTACTCAGTTCGTCATCAATCTGATTCATGTCATCTAATTCGTCAGACACTTGGTCTGATTCGTTAACCTCATATCTAACTAACCTTTGCCACGTGGCAATCGTTGTCAGAGTTTGTTATAACCTTTATAACAACCTGATTTGTTATGATTGATTTGTTATCAACTGTAGTAGATTCATCATCTAAATTCGTTACCTTATATCAGAGATTCGTTACATTGATTCGTGAAGATTGACTGAGTGATTCGTTACTTTGAATTTGGTTTTGTTAACCTAATTCATCAAACTGATTCGTCAATTTGACCTGATTCGTTGACTAAGTTCGTTTGATAGTTCGTTATAATCTAATTCGTGTGACACTATTCCTGATTCGTTACTTAGATAACTTTCAATTAGTTATAATTGATTCGTTATTTTAGTTCGTTACAAACACTGTTCACAGTTCGTTATCATATTTTCAAGTTTAGTCCTTGAGGTTTGATTGTCTTGTTACTTATCAAGATGGCTGGTTTTTACGCGCTAGCTTCTCAAAACGTACTCATGCAGCAAATGTTACAATTGGACACTGAAATTGGATCCGTTCCAAGTGTCCTCGATTGATGAAATTTAGTGACTTTGTGAAATGGGAACCTCGTTTTCGTTCTCATCTGGGTTCTATTCAGCCTGATTGTTCTTATTGTTTGGATGAAGTGTATAATGTTCCAATGATTGGAGATGAAACAATTGGATTCACACCTAAAGCCATCTCACAATACTCTCAGGAAGAAAAGAAGGACTTGGAAATCAAAACGAAAGCATACTCAACTCTTACAATGGCATTACCTGAAAACATATTTCATCAAGTTGGTAGCATCAAGATTTGTGCTTCGTTGTTTCAACACATTCGTATGAGGAGTATGGGTAATACTGCAGAAAGCAAGAAGGTGATGTTAAAGTTTCAATTTAGAAATTTTAACTTACTTAAAGGCGAGACTGTCGAAGAAATTACAACACGGTTTAACCATCTGATAGCCGAAATGGAAAAGATGAAGATGGAACCTTCTGAAAGTGATAAGATAGATACTATCAAGAGTGCTTTACCGAGTTCTTACTCGACTTTCTTAACGATATTGAAAGAAAATAGTTATCTCAGTAATGAAGATTTGACTGCGACTGAGTTTATGCAAAAGATCGAAGCTCGTGAATATGATCTTAGGTGTCAAAAGTCTTCTAAGGATAACCAAGATCCAGCTTTTTATGGTGGGAGTATGCCTTTGTGTTCAACAATCTCTCCAATCACCGCATTTCTTACACAAAATGCAAGTGATAATTATACTACTATCTACAGTGATCCACGTGCATGCTTCTACATTGCTGGAAGTTCTGGGTCACCTGGTGCTTCTAGTTCTTCTGGAGGATCTGGAAATTCAACTACTGCAAATCAATTCTCAGCACAACCGAATGTGAACATGAAGGAGGCTGAACAAAACTTTGCTTTCTTGTCTGCCTTCATGACTTCTTATGAGAATCTGGTTGGTAGTAAAATTGCTACTAGTGAGTTGACTGACGAAGACTATGACTAAATCGATCCTGATGATTTGGAACTCATGGATTTGAAATGGAATATGGCTATGATCGTCAGAAAGGTGAAAAGGTTCATGCAACGAACTGGCAAAGATCTTCCATTATTAAACAAGAAGTTGGGGTTCGATAAATTGAAAGTTAAGTGTTATAATTGTCAAGAGTTTGGACATTTTGCCAAAGAATGTGAAAAACCAAAGAAGGAGTATACTAGTCCTAGAAATCAAGATCGAAGTTCAACTGGGAAAAATGGAAATGATGCTGTTAAGTCTTCTGGAACCAAACCATATTCTTCTGGGTCACAAGCTATGCTGTCCAACATGGATGGAACTGATTGGTCACAAAGATTGCTGTGCAATGACAATCAAGCTAGTCTGGCTATGTTCGGGTCAAATGAAAATTTCCAAGATGCAAGTGAGAGTGAGCTATCTTCTTACAATGATACTGAGTCTGATTCTGACGACTCGTGTGAAAAGCTTTCAACTACTTTTGCTTGCATGGCCAAAATCAATGAGGTTAGTCCTTTTGTTTCTTGTGTTGATTGTGAGAAAAACAAGCCTAAGTTAGAATCTTTGAAAAATCACAATGATTTTTTAGTGAAAGAAATTGCTTCACTTAAGGATACTTATAGACAATCTTTAGAATCTCAAATGAGATCTAGGGAGAAAATTGAAGCATTGTCGATAAGTAATCATGATCTCAAAGCTGAGTTATCTGTCAAAATGACAATTAATGATAAAAAATTTCAAGAAATCTTGAAACATCGTTGTAAGATAACCGAACTTGAGAATGAAGTTCTTGAGTTGAGAAACAAGTTGGGCAAGTTTAGAAACTCATCATTTTTGCTAAATGAGATAATCGAAGTATCTGGTAAGCAAAAAGATTCTAAAATGGGTATAGGTTTTGTTGAAATACCACCACCGTTTTATAATGATTATACAGCAAATCCTTTTGCTAGAAAAGATGAAGATGTAATTGTGAAAGAACCTGTGATTTCAGAAAAACCTAAACCAGGAAAAACTGAAAATGTTAAAGCCCAACCACCAACTCAAAAACATCATGGTGAAAGCAATAAAGTGTTTGTCGAAAATGTTGAGAAGGTGATCATTGAGGATGTGTTTGAACCCGAAGTGATACACAAAAACCAGAACATTCCAAGTTCTAATCACATTTTATGTGAACCTCATGAATTCGAGGAGGCCGTGTATGGTACACACACAACTCAAGTGAGAAAGGAAGAACAAGTTAAGTTTAAACCGGTGAAGGCTAAGAAATCAGAAAAACCTAAAATTTCTGATGAGGATTTGATGCGTTTTATCAATCCTACTGTCTCCAAGCCATCAACTGGTCATGTGTATAAATTAAAAGGAATAGACACAATGTTAACTGAGAAAGACATTCCGATTAGCATTATTAAACCAAAATTGATTGAAAGTGTCTTTCACAATGAAACTTTCAAGATACAAGATCTTGAACGTCAGTATGCTTGTGCCAAAACATCAAACACATCAGACCCATTGATTCAAGCTAAACAACTGTTAAAAAATGCTAAGAAAGTTCAGTTTGTGAAATCTACTGGAACTGACTCATTGCAAAGTTTTTAAAATTGCTCTAATCTTGACTTCTATCTGAAAAAAAATCGTTGTCGTCTAATGATTTGGACAAGAGTTTTACTAAGAATGTAAGTCATCAACCTTCTGTGGCATCTTTTTTTGCTAAATCTCAAAATGATCATGTGGACATGCGAAGTTGTTTTCTTTGTGGTCAACAAGGTCATGTTGTGAGAAACTGTGGACAGAAGAAATCTCAGAATCTTCATCCTTTTGTCAAGGACCAATCGAAACTGGATCCTGTGATAAAGGAGATTTTGAAGCGACCTTTGTCGTGTGATGATGATACTCACATCATGTTTTCAAATGTGAATCCACGTAAGGTAATTCATGTGAATGAAACATCTGGTCAAGTAAAATCAAAGTTTGTTCCAACTGATCCAATCTGCAAGAGCGTGAACTCAAATGTCTTTCAAGCGGCCTATCTGAGACGAAAGTCTAAAAGGCCTGTAACTTATTCCCAAGTTGCTGAACAACAATTGAACTCGGCTAAATTTGATTTCTCTCATGAAACTCAAAAGGTGCCCAAGACTGAGGCCTGGACTGCCTTTTTGAACTAATCATGTTTACTTTGTGTGTAGGGTACATCCAAGACCGTGTCTGGTGAGAAATGGATAATGGACAATGGATGTTCTCGTCATATTAATGGAAATCTCAGCCTCTTAACAAATGTTAGAAATATTCAAGGGGGTTATATGGCTTTTGCTGGGAATCTGTGGGTATGATAACACAAGAAGGTGAAGTTTCAAATGGTCATATCACGTTTGAGAAGGTCAATTACTGTGACAAGGTTGATCATAATTTATTAAGTGTATCGCAAATATGTGACAAAAAGTACACGACAATATTTATTGATAAAGAATGTCTGATTCTGAAACCGGGTTACGTTATTCCCAAGGACATGGTTGTCATGCGATCACCTCGATCGAAAGATATTTATGTCTTAAATATGGGTTCTAAGGTATCTACGTCAATTGAAACATGCTTTGTCTCAAAAGCGACTGAGAAGGACTCTATTCTATGGCATCGTAGAATGGGTCACATTCATGTTCGAAAGATGAATTATTTAATGGCGAATGACTTGGTCGAAGGTGTTTCTTTGAAGAACTTTAAACTATCTGACCACTGTGTTGCTTGCAAGAAAGCCAAACAGAAGAAAAAGTCACATCCGTCTAAGTTAATGAATTCCATTGATACTCCTCTTGAACGACTTCATATGGATCTGTTTGGTCCAGTGAATCGTGCAAGTATCTCTGGAGATTAGTATTGTCTTGTGGTTACCGATGATTACTCAAGATACTCATGGGTCTTATTTATGAATTCGAAAGATCAAACACCTGGTCTTGTTCAAAATTTAATCACAAAGATCGAATCACTATACAAGCAAAAAGTAAGGAGAATTCGAAGTGATAATGGTACTGAATTTAAAAATACTGAATTTGTAAGGCCCCGTTACCGGTAGCCCTACTTTCGTGTTGGATTTACTCATAAACGCAGTTCTAAATATCAGAGTTAATTAAAACATTCGCGGAATATAAAGCTTTCATAAAACATTTCATAACAAATCACGTCTTGTCTTAAAACATCATTTTGTCTTTCAAAATAAACGAAACATTGAACTTAAACGTCTTGAGTCTTCCGATGCCAGCCTCTTATTCAGTGCCACGTGTCTCCTCAAGCGAGCTGCCTCATCCTACTCACCTGCGTGCATACTAAAAGTCAGCTACGCTGAGTGAGTTCTAGTTAATCATACACTATACAATACACATAAACTTATATTCTTTCATTCATACTTTCATACTTTCATACTTTCTTTTGTATTAACTTACTTTCATATCTTACGTTATAAAGAGCATTACGCCCTACCTTCCTCGAGTATTATTAGGGCTCGGTACCCTCCTTCCTCGAGTATTATTAGGGCTCGGTACCCTCCTTCCTCGAGTATTATTAGGGCTCGGTACCCTCCTTCCTCGAGTATTATTAGGGCTCGGTCCCTCTTTCCTCGAATATTAGTAGGGTTCGGTTCCCTAGTTCTCGAATATTAGTAGGGTTCGATTCCCTCTTCGTTACCATACAACCATCCTTTCCTTCTTTTATCAACTTTATCACATTCATACACATAAGCATACATATCATACTTACCTTATACTTAGCGTTACAACCTGACAGTACGTGCAATATCCGAAGATCGTTCACGTACCGTCAAGCCATCATTCATACATATCACATCATTCACATAAGGCATACACTTATCTCTTAGGATAAGCGTATTAACAAACATATCGAGTATGCACACAGCCCCGAAAACATAACACATAAATGGGGCTAGAAACTCACCTGAACTCTGCTTCTTCCTCCGATAGTTGTAAATCCTTTCTTTAACTGAGCTCGGCTGACTGTATAAGTTACACGTATCAATACTCGCCTGATTTAATCTGGTGGCCTAGTATTAGATTACTTTTACTTATCATTTTAATTTATTTTCTAATCGAACTTGACTCTAGGCGAAGTTAAACCTTAGGCGAACTTAGCTTTAGGCGAAGTTGTCATCAGGCGAACTTAGCTTTAGGCAAAGTTGTCATCAGGCGAACTTAGCTTTTAGGCGAAGTTGTCATCAGGCGAACTTAGCTTTTAGGCGAAGTTGTCATCAGGCGAACTTAGCTTTGCAGGCGAAGTTCATCAGGCGAACTTAGCTTTGCAGGCGAAGTTGTCGGCGGCAGCTACTGTTCGTCCTTAATCGTCTTCGTTTCTTAACCAAATAACTCGATTTAGGTATCCACGGAATCGTCTGACCAGCGCCTACAAACCCCAACCATCAAATCGACCTAACATCGATGTTTAAAGGGTGCGATTTAGGCATATAGGTTACAGGTTCTTTTATCAATCGATTAACCCATCAAATCGTAACCATTTTCAGTAAGTTTAGCTTTGTTGGATTCGTTTTCACCACACAAACACAGATCTATCATTTCTATACTAATCCAAACCTAAACGATAAGTTCTCGATATAAACGTACCGTAAATGAGTCGAACTACGAACACGAGCTGGTCTTGTTGCTTTGGTTCGTCATGACGATCTAGCACCAATGAGCTCGGGTCCTCGCCTTTGGATCTTGGTTCGGGTTGTGTGTGTTTTGGGGTGTGTAGAGATTAGGATGGATAAATGGATGGAATGGAAAGGATTGGGGTTTAAGGGGGTATTTATACTCCCTTAAGCCCATGGACCGAAGGCCCATATTTCCTTTTGGTCCATATCTAATCCCACCTAATTATCCTACTAAGTCTTCATATTTTGCTATTATTATTATCGTTCCACTAACTCATTTATTTCACCCGACAAAATAATATAATAAATATTACTTTAGAAATTTCGGGATGTTACAGTATTGGATTTCTTTTGTGTTCAAAAAGGAATTCATTGAGAATACAGTGCCCCTTATGTACCACAACAGAACGGTGTTGCTGAAAGGAAATACAGAACTTTGATTGAAGCAGCTAGAACTATGCTTGCCGATTCTAAGCTTCCTGTCCAATTCTGGAATGAGGCTGTGAATACTGCTTGTTATACGCTTAATCGGGTTTTGACAGTTTAAAGACTCCAAAAGACGAGTTATGAGCTTTTGAACAAACGAAAACCTAACTTAAAGTACTTGGAACCATTTGGGTGTCCCTGTACGATGTTGAAAAGAGATGTTGGTAAGTTAGAAGAAAATGCCATTGAGGGGTATTTCTTGGATTATGCTTCTCCAAAGAAAAGGGTATTTAATTTCACTTCCGGTTGTGTTGAGGAGTGGTACCATGTGTATTATCAAAGGTACAACACACCTCCTCAAGGGAAAGGTCCCGACTGGATGTGTGATTATGATGGCTTATTTAATTCATTTAATCCAACAACTGAACAACCAGATGAAGATCTGGTTCGTGCATATGCTGAAGATCAATTGGTAATTCCAAGGTTTTCAAGTTCTAATGATGTTAAAGCTCCAACTGTAGCTCCAACCGAAGATTCATGTGATGATCCTCCAGCTTCTTTTGATAATGCTTCTACTTCTTCTGATGATACTCAAGTTGTTGATCAAGTTATAGAACTTGACAGTGATGATTCATATCATGAGCTTGGAGAACATTACACTAACTTATTCGAAAATGTTGTTGTTCCTAAGAATCCTACTCTTAAGATTCATATTTATCATCCTAAGGAAAACATCGTTGGGGAACTTGATGTGGGCGTTCAAACATGTCATCAAGTTGCTTCTTCGAGTGAGAATAATGTATTGTGTGCTTATGCAGATTTACATTCATCTGGAATTGTAAACGTTGCAAAATTCACTTGCTTTCTATCCCAAGTTAAGCCAACGACGACTCGTATGGCACTTCAAGATCCTTCGTGGGTAGAAGCAATGCAAGAGGAATTGCAACAATTTGCACGATTGGGTGTATGGGATCTTATCGACAAACCCGCTAGAGTTAAGAAGCCTATTCCAACTAAGTGGGTATTTAAATGTAAAAAAGACGATCGTGGGGTGATCGTGAGAAACAAGGCACGACTAGTAGTGCAAGGTTTCCATCAGCAAGAGGGTGTAGACTACACTGAGGTATACGCTCCGGTTGCAAGATTGGAAGCTATACGAATCTTTCTGGCTTATGCGGTTTACAAGCATATTAAAGTCTATCAAATGGATGTTAAAAGTGTGTTTCTCAACGGTGAACTACACGAGGAAGTGTTTGTGTTACAGCCTCCTGGCTTTTAAGAACCTGATTATCCGGACTGAGTTTATTGCTTAAACAAGGCCCTGTATGGTCTACATCAAGCCCCGAGAGCCTGGTATGGCACGCTTACCGACCATCTGACTGATAACGGCTTCAACGAGACTGTTGACTGCACTTTATTCTATAAAAATTTATGTCGACGATGTTATCTTTGGGTCAACAAATGACGTGTTATGTAAAGAATTCGAGAAGTCAATGCAAACTATGTTCGAAATGAGTTGGATGGGAGAGATGAACTTCTTTTTAGGGTTGCAGGTTCACCAGTCTGCGAAAGGAATTTTCATTCACCAGACTAAGTACGTGAATGATGTTTTGAGCCGATTCAAGATTACTGCCGGAAAAATCCCTTCTATCCTACCCTCTATCGAGCTATGATTGGTTCTCTAATGTATCTTACTGCTTCTTGACCTGACATAATGTTTGCAGTTTGTTTATGTGCTAGGTACCAAGCAAGTCCCCGAGTGACTCACCTAGCAGCGGTCAAGCGTATTCTTCAATATCTGAGGGGCAATCCAGACATCGGGTTATGGTACCCCAAGGACGATAACTTTGAACTTACCGCCTTTTCAGACTCAGACTATGGAGGATGCAAGATTAACTTTAATCAACTACAGCAGGGTGTCAATTCTTAGGAAGCCAGCTTGTTTCCTGGCAGTGTAAGAAGCAGACAACGGTCTCCACTTCAACCGCTGAAGCAGAATATGTTGCAGCCTCGATTTGCTGTTCCCAGGTTTGTGGATTCAACAACATCTGCGCGACTACGGTTTGAAGTTTCTTACTACTCCCATGTTAATTGATAACTCTGCTGCCATTAGCATCACCAAAAATCCCGTACAACACTCTAAAACGAAACATATCGAAATTCGATATCATTTCATACGGGATTGTTTTGAAAAGAAGTTAATAGATCTTGAGAAAGTACATACCGATTTTCAAAAAGCCGAACTATCCAAAGCATTTGACAAAACACGTTTTAATTTTCTGCTTGGTTTAAATGGATAAAAATCCCTTGCTGATATCCTGAAACAAGGATGATTATCTTTATTTTCAGTTTATTTTTCTTTTAAATCTTATTTTCTTTTGATTTTGGATTTTAGGGGGCGAAGAATAGAAAATACAAAAATATTGTGTTTTTCGTTTGTACAGTTAAAACCCAAAAACATTGAAAAATTTGAAACAGTCAAAAATATTGTTTTCTTGTTTTTAATGTTTCTTGTTAAGTCATTAAAACATTTTGAAAATCCAAAAACATTATAAAATCTTGAAAAACCAAAAATATTGTGTTTTCAGTTTGTATAGAAAAATCCGAAAAACCAAAAAGTTTATGTAATTTTATTCTATTTATAAGAAAATTGAAAAAGACAAAAAGATTGTGTTTTGTGTATGTAAAGAGAAAAACCAAAAAGATTTTTGCATACATTCGCTGAAAATTATGTCAATAACCTACATTTGAAGGACATATACTTGTATATATATTTGGTCATGATATTTACTTGTAAAAGTTCGGGATAGCCATTTACCTGATAATGGAGAGTTTTTGGGGCGTTAGTTATGCGTTTTACTTTATTCTTTCGCTGAAAACTATGTCGGTTATTTAAGTTTGTGGAACATGCTTGCATGTATTGGTCCTGTTATCTACTTGTAGATTGATAGGATAGCCATTAATCTATAGACTGAAAGTGACTGGGGCAATTGAATTTATCTTTTATGCTCCTCAAAAATTTCAGTTTTGAAGCAAAAAAGAGAAAATGATAGTACTGTGATTGTTTGACCCCAAATCCAGCAAGAAATAAGTTTAAAAGACCAAGTGCTTAATCGTTGGTGCATTGATAGGTCTTAAACAAGATGTTAGAGCAAAGTATGTGATATAAACTTAAAGAAACGCCAAATTGAAAGAGGTGTTAGTTTCTAAAAAAAATCTCGGTGAGGATGGCAGAAATGTAATAACCTGTCATACTCAAGCCTTATAGTTGTTTGGTCACCAAAAATAAAATAAAGCAAATAACAAGCGTTAGGGTTCTGGAAACTATGAGTCTTTATGCGGCTTAATCATCTGGGTATTCATATGCATGAATATTTCATTCACTTTTAGAGCAAACCCAAAGTCATTAAACTTGATCACTGCTGTACTTCATACAATTTAAACTACTGACTTGATCAAAATCCACTGTTAGTCATACATTTGTTCCTCCTTTGCATGCGTCTCAATACCAATAAGAAACGGACCACAGGGAATACAAGGTATGTAAGCCGATAGATGGACTCGTTCATACTCACTCACAGCAAAGGAAACTTGATGCATTGCTCAAAGGTTCTAAAAACTTTAAAAATTTTGATTGAAACTATAATGGTTTAAGTCAAGTTGGGGTGATACGGCAAAAATTAAATTAAGCTTGAACCGAGATTAGAGGCTGATAGTTTCTGATATTTTGTGCTCTAATTGAACCATTAATCATAAGATTAAGTGGACTACAATATCAATGACCGACTTAACATCAGTCATAATATCGCTAAAATATAAAGTTGTGATGGAAAGGCAATATGGTCAATATGATTCTCTGCTTAAACTCACCAAAAATCCAAAAATACGTACTGCTTTTGAAAAACCATAAAAATACACAAAAACATTTTCTGTTCTATGTTTTTATTTTCGGATATTTTCTTGTAAATATTTTACATCAAAAGTTTTAAATACCAAAAATATTTTGCTTTTTTCGTTTACATATTATTTATTTTCTTTAAGTTAAGTGTTTCAAAACGTAAAACACGTTAAGGTATGTGATCATCGAGATGCGCGATTTCGTTGATTTATTTAAACTGTGATATCAATAATTAATTATTCTTTTATTTATTTAATTTATTGATTCTTTTAACTGTTTTATTTAATTATTTAATTTAAAATTACATAAAGGTAATTCGTTAGTCATGCATAACAAATTAAAGTCATTCATAACGAATTGAATTCCAATTCGTTAACGTATTTCGCTTCCGTCACTCTTTAACGAATGACTTATAATTCGTTAAAGATAACTTAACGAATTAAACACGAATTATATCTAATTCGTTCTTCTTTTATCCTAAATTTTAAACGAATTACTTTTAATTCGTTATGCCACGAGTGAATTTAAGATAACGAATCACCTGATTCGTTATTTCAAATTTTAAATGAATCATACGATTCGTTGCATTGGAAAATGTGCTATGTCAGAGTATATAGGGATTCGTGAACCCCTTCGTTTCCACTATTCACCTTTCATCTTCACATACATACCGTTACTTTGCCGAAATTTCATCTGAAAATCTGATCTTCATTATACATCATTCTAATCTGTTTTTTAGAATCATAAGGTAGAGACGATGATGGAGTAATGATTTTCGTCATGTTTAACAACCATTTGCTGGGTTAATTATTGGATTAAGTTAACGGGTTTTTAAGTTATTGAAAAAACTTAATTTACCTACAATCTATCTTGTTTTGATGCAAATGGTCAAGACCATTCACTTAGCGATGTGTTTCTGAGATTCCTATGATCAATTATTTGGCTATACATCGTTAATTATGGTTGGATTGATTTTAGTTTTTCAATTTTTGTTGTTCTTGGTGATTTTGACCTTGACCTGATTAGTCAAACATTAAGCTTAAGGGCCATTCGTTATTGTGTAACGAATTGGAACTAATTTGTGTCCAATTCGTTATACAAATGAAACAAATCAGGATAACGAATCATAATTTATAACGAATCAGACTATAATTCGTTATACATTCACTCCTGATTCGTTAGACCTAATTCGTTCTTATTTAATTGATAGCGAAGCAATAATTCGTCATAACGAACCACCAATTCGTTATAACGAATCAAAATACTAACGAATGATAGTTTAAAGTATTTTAATATTAAAAGTTTATAAATTAGTTAAATTTTAATCTTTTAATTATATTTTATAATTGTTATTATTATTATTCATTGTCACTGATTCTCGGGTTTATTTATATAGTGCAATGGCTGATAATATAGATCAGGATTCTCCTGTTGCTGATCAACAACAATAACAACAACAACAACAAAATTTGCTTTTGCTTTCGTATGACAAAAAGCATAACATTTGCTGACGAGGACGTTTTTGGAGACATGCTAGTGTTTATCAGACGATCATGCATTCACTTTGCAGTGACAGCAAGACCGACTGTATATCTAAGCATCATTCGTCTGTTTTGGAATACAGCAACATATGTTGAAGCTGACAATCACATTGAGGCTACAATCAATAGAACACCCATTATTGTTGCTATTGAAGATATACGTCGGGTGCTTTGATTTGGAGACACTATTGATAATCCTTGTGAGTGTGATAAAAGGTTGATAAGGGGTTTATTTAATCGAGTATTCTACAGTGGTGATATTGAAGCTTCTATGTACAACAAGGCAGGATTATGTCCCACTTACAAGTATTTATTACATGTATTAATCCATTGCCTAGGTGGACGAAAAGGTGGCTTTGATGAATGTCGAATTATGCTACAATCGGCATTTGTCGCTTTGATATTGAACAAGCCATTCAACTTCTCTGAGATGATTTTTTATCACCTTAAAGAACAATGTCTTATGGTGACTCAACGCAAGAAGTTCTTGATGTACCCTCGCTTTTCAGTTGATTATCCAAGATTTGATTCCAAATTTAGTTATTGATCGAACATTAGTAGATGATATGCTAACACTTGAGCATATGTCTGCTGATACTGTTAGGATGATGAAGATTTGTAGGAAAGATCCTCCACGGACCAAACGGTTAATTGGTCATTTGGAAAATCCAGATTATGTATGTCCTCTCAATGATCGCTGGATCCATGATGACTCGAATTCTGAGCGTGAGGAAGGACCAGGTGGGAACGATGGAGATGAGGGTGATGATAATGATGGTGGTGATGGTGATGGTGGTGATCCAGCTCAACAGCAACGTGTTGAGGCAGAGGCAGTTGTTGTTGCAGCTGCTGAACGTAAAAGGAAAGGTAAAGAGATAGCCGGTGAAGGGTAATCCAAACGACGTGTGGCGGCTGGTGCTGGCATTTCATTTGGAGTTCAACCTCCAAGGTCGTTTATTCCTCAAAGACCGGCGGTGCTGCTTACTACTAGCACCCAGGAACTCACTTTGACGACCACGCTCACATCGGATCCTAGGCTTGGTATGATTCCTCAATCCGTTTTTATCTACATTACCAAGACCTACGACTATTACTTCGGTGGTTTCTCCAACACTAATGATGATGCCTCCATCGCCTATGGATATTTATTTTATGAGGCTTAACCGTCCTCAAGGTCTTGTTCAGCCAATCCCTCCCTCATTTCATGTAATAACTCAGGATCAACAGACGAATATGCTTTTAAGCTTACTTCATCTTTATAAAAATCAAATGTCTGCTGATTGTCTTAATCAAGAGCGTTTGATGGAGAATCAAAAGAAATTGCTGAGTTTTGTCTCCTTTTGCCAAAAAGAGACTAAAGCCCTTCATGAGATTGTTACGTCTCAGGGGTTGAAGTTAAAAGAACAGGAATACATAATCTTGCAGCTTACATGCAAAGACGATGCGCTCAAGAAACTCAGACACAATGATGCAGATCCTGATGAGTCAGGTGCTAGGGGTGAGACGAAAAAAACTCACGACTCATCTTATGGTGCAGGTACGAGTGCTGCTGCCGGTGATTCTGGTAAACAAATGGTCGTTTATCATGACTCGGAGAATGTCAAACCCATTGAG
Organism: Bidens hawaiensis; assembly: GCF_021521415.1. NCBI lineage: Eukaryota > Viridiplantae > Streptophyta > Magnoliopsida > Asterales > Asteraceae > Bidens > Bidens hawaiensis. The sequence continues at coordinate 72,343 of NW_027497574.1, forward strand.
TCGATAAAAGCCAATACTGTCATATTTTTTGATGGTGCGGGGGTGGTTATAATCAGCATATGTATTTATCTTTCAACCGTTGGTATTATGACAATCGAACTTGCGACGCCGTTATTGTTTTGGGTAAGGGCTTAAAGACCGAGCTGATAAAGATCATTGATCCAATGTGGCTCGTGAACTAGACAGCGACCGACAATGACGTGTTGTTCAAGAGCGTCGTGAAGACTATGACCGAGCAATGCAATTTCAACGCGTTGTTCGTGTGTGTCATGAACATGGGATTCACCAGCTGCAGAGGCTTGCAGACCAAGCGCTTCAAATAATTTAAAGACAAAGAGCCAAGACGAGGGGGTGTCTGTTAGTGTACGGTTTTGTGTCTCGAGTTTTTGTATTTATGTTTTGTATTAATTAATGAAAGAATTATTATCATATAAGCTAGTTTGTTAAGAAGTCTCTAGTTCGTTAAGTATGTTTAACGAACTAGAAGTTAAGTTAAGTTCCCTCCTGATTCGTTAAGGATGTTTAACGAATCAGGGGGCGGTTCGTTAATGTTTATTCACTATTGTAATGTAACGAAGTGGAAGTCTAGTTCATTACGGAATGTGTAACGAACTAGACCCATCTTTTATATATAGAGGCATTCATCCTCAGATTAATTTAAGTTTTGATTAACGTAACGAACCTCTGTTAATTTATTCTCTCGATCGATTCTTCGCATATTTAACATAATACAACTAATACTAATAATATATAGAACCTATCTAGACATAAAATCTATAACCGATAATGAGTAATCTATGAACTAAATCCGTTAATTGTTTATTAGATCTTAGATCTGAGATCCGAGACGTTCACACATTCACTACAACCCTTAGTGAAGGGGCACTAACTTAACAAATGAGCCTTCATACGCTACACCCTTAGCGTATGAGCTCCTAGGCTAACAAATGGGCTTCCATACGCTAACATACATAGCGTATGGTCCTTGGTATAACGAATGGACCCCATTCACTATACAATCCATAGAAAATGGGCCATATTAAATTATAGCATAATGACTAAACTACCCCTAGCTTATGGGATCAGCTACGAACAACAAATCATGTACTAACACGATATTTCCAAGAAAGTCTCAAAAGAAATATCATTGTCCCAACAAACAAAAGCCTGAAAGTAAGAAAAGAAAAATGAATGAAGATGATGAATCAAAGGAGAAGCATGATGAAGAGAATAAATCTCTTGTTGTAACAAATCTTCGTGCAAAATGAATTTTTCTGGTTGAAACCCATTTAGAATTTAATTAATATGCCCAAGGAGGAGATTGAGAGACTATATAAGGAAGCTGTTTCAAAGTATTTAAATGCCAAATTCAGGGCTGAGACAGATCCCTATTGGAAAAAAAGTCTTCACCAAAACCTTAATACACAAGAAGGTTTCAAGGCAGTCATGATCAACCTTCATCCTCATCAATACCATCAACTTCACATGTTGTTGTTGTTTCATCATCTAGAGTCTCATTTAGAAGAGAGCTTAGCCCTAAAATAGATAATGTGATAGAAGATGAATCTCTAAAGAGCTGATTTAGGGGTAGGAGAAGAGGAGTAATAGTTATCAGAAAGAGTAGTGGAAGAGAAATTCTGATAGAAAGATCTTAGCAGTATTGAAGATTCTCAGCTGAGCAGTTAACGAAATTGCAAAATTTCTTCTGTAGACTATGATAGTCAATGGAAACTTGCAAGAGCCCAACCAAACAAGCTGGTTGCTTATATGAGAAACTGAGCTACAGAAGGGTTCCCAATTTTTAAAACGAATGTGAAGTACATGCTTCAAGTGGAGAACTCTCTAACAGTTTATCAAAGAAAGGAAAGGAGAACTCAAGAGCTTGAACAAAGACCATCAAGATATCCTCCTTGATATTGGACCATTCGTGAAGCGATGATATAAAAAGGTACATGACAAGATCAAATTCTGAAGTAATACCTCATGTAAGGATTTGTGGAATCAAATTTGATCCAAGTTCAGAAAATTACATTCTACTTGGTGAGAGAAATAGGCTTGGAACAGTTGAGAACGATAATGATATCAAGTGCGCGCATGAAGATGACTTGCGGGACATTGTTGAGTTGGAAATAGCTTTAACACATGGATATAGTGTGGAACTCAACATGTTCCAACAAAGGGTTGCATTAGTGTTTAAGAGAAAAAGATACGAAAGAGGATATAGATCAAGAGACTATATGATAGACAAGATCAATGAAGAAGTTATTAGATTTGTCTTTTGTATTTTTGTTTCTTGATGTAATTTTCATTTTGTATGCTTTAATGTGTAATGGCAAAATTTAATATTTGTAATAATTTATTTTTAAGTAATGTAGTATACTACTTTCAAGGATTTGATGTGTATTTTAGAAAGTGTGTGTAACCTTAGTATGTTTTAGGTGCATATGTGTTTGATTCAATCAATGGGGAGATTGTTGGGTCAAATGAATGATTAAAATATTCTCAACCTCCCTAAAAAACGCTAAGTATGAAATCCGAGCAAGCCAGTGCACTTCGAGCAAATGATTTACTTCCTCGAGAAAATATTCGCTACCAAGAAGGATAAGTCTTCAATGTCTTCTAAGTGTTGAGTCTGAGCAGACTAACACTTCCGCGAGCAAAGGATGTCCTTGAGCATACAAGTTTACTATCCAACAAGCTTTTTGAAGAGCAATTGCTAAAATAAAGTTTCCAATCAACTCTGTGGGTCGAGCAAGGATGATATAAATAAAAGATCACGAGCATGTTGGTAGGGAATTTATGAAATTATTCTAAGTGTTACTCCCCAGCAACATTCAGTCTCAAGCAACCTAAACAATAACCGCATACTTGGTTATTCTAATAAAAACTAAGTTAAGACTAAAGTGATTCGAGCAAGAATTCACTTGCTCGTGGTAGCAATGCCGAGCAAAGTTTGGCTTTGCTTGTGAAGATGAATCTTGCTTGAATGGAATGTTTTCCCGATGCAAACATTCTAAGTATTTGCTTTCTCGTAGAAGACCAAGACGTGCTTGAAGATTACAAGGTCAAGGAGCCGTGCTCGACAAAGATATAGCTTGCTCGAAGATCTTTTACACTTGTGTATTTGACTCTTTTATCCATGATTAGGGTTTCTAAAAGGAATGTCAAGGTCTATAAACAGAATGATTGTTAGCATTGAAAGGACACCTGGAATACCTCTCTACCTTATACCTACTTCCTGACCTACTTTTGTAGCCAACATTACTTCAAACCCTTCCATTGTACTAAGCATTTAATGATATATATGAAAATGAAAATATTTTGAGTTAAATCGTTGATATGTGTTTCTATTTTATCAACCATACTAATTACTGTTGATTTCACCTTCATTAATTAGTGTTCTTCAAGTGTACTGTTATTCCGTTTGTTCTTGTCAAACGTGATGAATATCCAATCTTGACAAGATGGCTAAATGTGTTTGATGCTTAGAGAGCACTACTAGAAAAAAGGGCTTCCACGACATGCGCACAATGACAAGCGTCGATTTATGGCACACATAATTGCGAGTCATTGAGAAAATGTCATAATTTTATGTAAAATAGAAGATTTATGACATTGTTTTTGTGTGTCATTAAACATGTCATAAATTGCAAAAAAAGTTTGTGTGCCATATAAACAAGTCATGTTTCACTCAAAATTAAAAACTCTAACCCTCGCGCCTTATATGCGTGTCAATAAACCAGACCAATTTTGACCTATATTATAATAAAATACCAAATACATCTGCTAAACTTACCAGCCACCATCATCTCAAATTACCACCACCTGTCACCACGAACATCCGGTAAACCACGAACGTCAGCCATCACCACGAACATCATAACCACCACAACCTTTTGCCAACACCACCAGTCACGAACGCATCACCACCACGTCATTCCGTCACCACCATCAGTCACCAGATGCTTGATTTTTTGAAGAATTGAAGCAAAAGTTTGAGTTTATTGAATGAATTATTGAAGAATTTCATCTTCTTTGAGGAAGATATCTTCAATTTTACCTTATTCCACCATTAATTGGTTAGGGTTTAATAACAGAGTGTTAAGTTATTTTCGAAACATAATTTTTTTTGTTTTATAAATGTTGAATTCTGAAGCATAATTGACAGTTCATATGAATTTTTGGTCATAGGGGTACAATCGATAGTGATATATCCTGATTCTGAAACATAATTGAACCATTATATAATAAATTGTTACTCTAAATGTTGAATTTTGAAACGTATATTATAGTGTTCTGAAGAAATATAGTATAAGGTTAGAGCTTACGGGTACAAAGCTTATTTACTTATCGAGCCCGAGGTAAATGGGAAGCTCGTCGAGCCTTAACGAGCCATGTGTTTTAAAATTAATAAAAAACGTATATAAATTAATTACTAAATAATAAATGACACAAGCCCGAGCTTGAAAAAATAACCCACGAGTCGAGCTCGAGCTTTAGAAATATTGCTCGAGCCTAGTCGATCTAGAGCTCTATTAACAATTCTTTTACCAACAACATGATGATGATGATGATGATGATGATAATAATAATAATACAACTACTTAACTAAACAAAATAATAACACAACTACTTAGATATAAATTTTGATTTTGTTTTCTGTTATGGTGTCAAAATAGAAATAAAATGGGCATCGATAAATCATGGATTTCGTCTAATAGATTGTCAAATGCATGTGAGGAAGGCGTGGATGCCTTTTTAGAGTTTGCGCAAAACAATAATCCAATATCAAATGTGATACCATGTCCTTGTGTAAAATGTATCAATTTGTGTCACCACTCTGTTGTTGATGTTTGTTATCATCTGTTTGCCCATGGTTTCAACAAAAATTACAAGGTTTGGTCTTTCCACGGAGAATACTTCAAAATAAATCTAGGCCTCCCGACTTTGATTATAATTATACAAGTGACTACAATTATATAAAGGAAATGCTGCTACATGATGTCTTTGCGTATATGGACTAAGAACCTGATTCATTGAAATAACTTCTTGAAGAATGTGATAAGCCACTTTATCTAGGTTCAAAGTATAATGCACTTAGTGGATTATTGAAATTCCAACATTTAGAGGGACAATATGGCTGGTCTGATTCTAGCTTTGATGCGTTGTTGGATTCCTTAAAATATGTTTTACCATTAGATAATACAATCCCTAGCTCAATATATGAGGCCAAGCAGTTGCTAAAAGGAGTAGGTCTCCAATATGAAAAGATTCATGCTTGTGTAAACGATTGTGTTCTATTATGGAAAGAACATAAGGATGCTTCTCATTGTCCAACTTGTGGCGCATCCCATTGGAAGAATAATACCAAAAACGTTCCTTCAAATGTTTTGTGGTATTTTCCTCCTATCCCTAAATTTTTTCATCACCCGATATTGCACATGACTTAAATGGCATGCACGCGGTCGAGTTAATAATGGTAAGCTAACTCATCCTCGTGGTTCCCCCGCTTTGAAGCTTGTTGACAACACGTGGAAAGAATTAGGAAAAGAAGATCAAAATATTATATTAGCCTTGTCAACTGACGGTATTAATCCTCACAAATAATTAAGTTCCACAGATAACTGTTGGCACGTTATTCTAATAACATAAAATCTACACTCTTATTTGTTTATGCCAAGAAATTTCATGATGTTGAATCTATTGATATCAGGGCCAAACCAACCTGGTAACAATATTAATGTCTACTTGGCACCATTGATAGAAGATCTAAAACTCTTGTGGGAAACTTGCGTTAATACATTTGATGCTTATAAGAAAGAATACTTCAATCTAAGAGTAGTATTACTTTGGACTATAAATGACTTTTCCGCATATGGTAATCTTTCGGGGTGTGTTACCAAAGGTTATAATGCTTGTCTAATATGTTCAGAGAATACTTCTTCACCATGGTTGCCAAAGTATGCTTTCTTGGCCATAGAAAACTTCTCCCACTCTAGCATCCTTTTCATAAAAGAAAAAAAGATTTTAATAATCAACAAGAGATGGATGTTATAAAAAACCCATTATTGGGTGAAGAAATGTACAACCATCTGACAAGGTTTAAGAATACATGAGCTAAGAGGAAAAAGTCAAAGAGGGAAATGTCAATGAAGGAAACGTCAAAGAAAAAAAATGACAAAGAAGAAACCACCAAAGTAGAAAACACTAAACGAGAAAACATCAAAGAAGGAAAAAGAAAGTACCGACGAGAGAACTAAATTGTGGCATAAAAAAACAATTTTTTTAACTTGAATATTGGAAGAAGTTGCTTGTTCGTAATCAGTTAGATGTTATGCACATAGAAAAAAATGTGTGTGAGAGGGTTTATGGGACGTTGTTGAATTTGCCTCACAAGATGAAGGATGGGTTAAACACACGACAAGATCTTGAGAAGTTGGGTATTAAGCTTGAATTGCAAACTCAGCCGAAAGGGAATCGACTTTTTCTTCCGCCTGCATGTAGTCCGCCTGCATGCTACACATTATATACCTCGGAGAAACATTTATTTTATGATACCTTGTCTAACATAAAAGTGTCTGATGGGTATCACTCTAATTTCAAGAATCTCGTGTCCGATGATGGTTCAAAGATTAATGGTTTGAAGTATTCTCATTGCAATCAAGGGGGTGTTACATGAGAAAGTGAGGAAAACAATCATAAGTTTGTGTCACTTTTTCTACAAGTTGTGAAGTAAATTTATTGATGTTAGTAAGCTAAGTAAATTGCAAAGTGACATCGTATTAACCTTGTGTTTTTTAGAGAAGTATTTTTCACCTTTGTTTTTTGATGTCATGATTCACTTGATGGTGCATATAGTTAGAGAGGTGAGGTTAAGTGGCCAGGTTCATTTTAGGTGGATATATCCATTTGAGAGATACATGAAACACTCAAATTTTAAACCGAACCAAACTGACCCGTTACGAACGGTTTAGTTTTGGTTTGGTACTTTGGTTTTCACAGTTGGGTTTATCGGGCCTTTAAATAAAAATGAATAATGAAAATCAAATTAAAATGTTTAAATAAAAAGGTTGTTCAAATAAATTTTTTTAAAAACATCTGTCAAAATAGGCCTTTAAATAGAAATAATTAAAAAAATGCTGATATGTTTAAGTTAAATGAAGCTCGTAAATGCATTATTTAAACTAAATGAAGGTCGTAAAGAATGTCGTAAGTGCATTAAATACAAATGCATTAAACCGAAACAGGTCGTAAAACTAAATTATTTAAACTAAATGAAGATTGCTGATATATTTGGGTTTATCGGGCCTTTAAATAGAAAGGATGTTCAATTTGTATGATAATTCGTGTTTTCTTGCGGTTGACGTCGCCTAGAACATAGTCGCTGCTACAGGAACGCTAATAGGAGAAATAGACGAGAACATGAAAGTAATGATGGAATGCAGTTTAAAAGGAGAACTTTTGCTACTAATTCCACTAGATGATGAGCTCATTACTCAAGTCAAAGATGGAGTGGGACACATCCTTAGTTGGCCAAGACATCTTGTGATTCGAGTATTAGGCTTGGTAATATTATTTACACAAATTTAATGCATCTTGTATTTCAAGTTATTAACAACACAGGTTATGAAGTGCTGGTTAATAAAGTAAAATATTAAGTCAAATTTGTATTTGTATTTTTTTAGGAAAAAGCAGCAAGGAAACCAATTGAAAAACCATTACCGGATCTTCAAGGTGAGAAAACCAAAAAGCGGCTCTGAGAGCCTGCTGACGAAAAAGAAAACGAGACAACGTAAAAAGAAAAAAAGAAAAGAAACATAATTTAGAAAAAGGAAAAAAGAAAAAACGAATGGAAAGAACGGCAGCCTGTTGAGGGAAATGAAAAGGCGAAGAAAGGCAAAGGAGATGAGAAAAACAAAAAAAGCCGATTCATAGCAGGACGAGAGAAAAAAGGAAGACAAGGGTAAGAATCGAAAAAAGTACCATATTGACGATGGCAACAGTGATGGTTGATGAACAACTTACAAAGGTTGATTTCATAAAAGTGCAGTGTGATGATGATTGTTTCGGGTACGATAGTTACACGTACCTAGGTATGGAAGATTTCGAACCCGCCTTTGCACCAGATTGGCTGACCCATTCTGTTATTATTTCATATATGATGTAAGTCTATAAATTTAATTTAAAGAATTGTTTGTGAAACACAACATTGTTAATCAGTTGAGTACTTGCATGTTAACAGAAACTTATACGAGAAAATCAAGAAAGAACTGATTCAAGCTAGTGGAATATGTTTTGTAACCGCGACTGCAACCATGACGAATGAATGTAAAACAAAATCCAAACATATTGATGACTCAGGTAAACTACTTGCAAATCGGCTAACCAAAAGAAACAACACTGACATTGTCATAGTGCCCTACAATCCCGGCTCTGAATTTTCATTTAATTAATGGTTCAAAAGAAATTAGGACTCTAATGTTGACTTTTTTTTGTTTTCGTTTTTTGTAGAAAACACTGGGTATTGGCCATATTAGACATGAAAACTACTACTTGTTATTATCTGCATTCGTTAAGGCCTATCGATGTCAATCCAGAGCTAAAGCTTAATTATTGATGCGTAAGTAATACAAATTATTGAAACATTATATATCATATTCTTTGATATATTTCATTATTTTGTTTGTAGGGCGATGGTTTTATACATTGTAAAACCGGATCCAACATGTGGATAAAAGTCAACTAGGTCAACTGCAAGGTGAAAACTTAATCTGTTTAGTATTTTTGACAGCATGTTATAAGCCTAAATTCTGAACATCTTTGATTAAGTCTACTATATTCGTCTTTTATAAATCACTACAAACCTTAATTATGTCTTAATAATTATATTGTTTGTAATTTTGTAGTGTCCGACTCAGCCGGGGTAGTACTGAGTGTGGTTATTACGTCTTAAATTCACGAGGGAGATCGTTCATGAAGGACTTCAAATCCTCGTTGATAACAGTGTAAGTGAAATTTATTTGATTTACTATTTTGTCGTTTTATTGTGGTCTATATGCCTGTTTTAGCTTAAAGGGCAAATTGGTCATTTGGTCAGTTGTTTCAGATGATAAACTTTAGGGGTGTTCATGGTTTTAACCATATCAAGTTTTTGCTTCAACTAAATCATTTTAGGTGTATTTATGTAAATTTCAACGGTTCGGTTTCGGTTTTTAATAACCAAAAATCATAACTAACTGTTTGGCTCATTGAAAATACCTCAGATCTGATCAATATCAATTAACACAACAGATCTAATACATTAGCCGGATCTAGTTCATGATATAATCTTAATTGATTATCTGTATGTATATGATATGTATAATATTAGTGATTATATATGTGTAGTAGTAATAGATTATATGAATAATTGAGAGAGAGAGTTTGGACAGAGGTTTGTTACTTTGATCTCCAGAACTTAAATTACTAGGGTATGAAGACCCTATATATAGACGATGGAACCAATTCGTTACTCATCCTGTAATGAATTGGTATTAAGTTCATTAACTTACAGACTCAAAAGGAAAGCACAACGAATCTTCGATTCATTATGCCCCCATCCGTCACATTCCATGACGAATGGGAACATACATAACGATCTAACAGTCCATTCGTTAAACATCCTTAATGAATGTGCTTTACATTAAACGAACTACTAATCCGTTTAACATCCTTAACGAATTAGCCTTACATTAACCAACTAACATAAATTACATAAATATATTTTCATTATAATTGATGTGCAAAAACAGTCTATTAAAAACCTAACTTAACTTAGACACTCTAGTTTTAAATTTATAAATCTAGATTCTTCTAATGCTAGACCACTAGACTGGCAAGTGTACCTATCGACTGTGGTAAAGCCTAACGAAGTGCGGATATCGAGCCCAAAGGACACTAACGACACGTAAACTAGACTCTGACTAATAACTTAAATAAATTGATTTAATTGTTTTTTATGTTTTTTTTATTAAATATAAAATAAATAGTACTTACCCTAAAACTAGACACGGACAAATAGGTTTAGAACTCAAATAGGGTGAAATAACTACCTAGGTAAGGAATCCCACTAATAAACTCGTAAACTCTCAGAATTGGATTTATGATTGGTACCGTATTATAAAAATATGACACTTAAGGAATAACTAAAGTACGCTAGATCACCTCCCGGTCTCACCAACAATACCTAAGAACCCTAAATATCATGTAAGCTCAACGGTTTAATGGTTAGGATCACCTCCCGGTCTCACCTAACATAACTATGCTAAGGTACCCAAAGATTAAATTACCTCCCGGTCTCTCTAATCACAAAACACCCTAAGGCGTAGAGGGGTATTTTTATTAAATTCGGTTATAATTCTGATCTGTAAGAATCTTAGGGAATCTAGGGTAACTCACTCCCGTGCAATCACTACCCAAACCCGCAAAAGACCAAAACAAGCGACACCTAATTACCTCCCGGTCTCTCAAGTGACAGAATAAAAGGTATCTCTAAACTCTCAATTACCGTTCCTATGGAAAACGTCGACTATTAACCATAAACTAGTTACAAACACACAGTAAGTAACCTAATATGCATCCATACATGAAAGACATTCACAAAGACGCATATGGAACAAAAACTGATCATAAATTAATACCAAATACGCATATGCATCACAACCAAATACAATAAAAACTTTACCAAAGCATGAACCAATAAATAAATAATCCAAAACCAAAAGTAAAACGAGTCTAAAAAGTATTCATCCAAACCCAGACAGTATAAAAAGTTTAGCCAACCATAATAATATTCGACGAAACAAAGATTTAATAATTATTGCAGTTCATCGAAAAAGAAATAAATATAGTTGAGCTACTAGCCTGTGAGCTTAAATTAATTCTTGCTTGCTTCTTTAATTTCCTTTTTTGAAATTGCCGTGAGTCAAAAACTTTGACTTGCTTGCTTCGAAATTCCAATTTTATTCTCGTTGAACCCCAAGGGTGGCCCCCTATCTTGCGCCACCCCTCCCTTCACGTAGGGTTAAAAAAAACCTTCTGCCCTCTTTTTATTTTCTCCTTTATGCACTGCAACAGTAGGGCCTTCTTTAATGTGGGTTCTCTTTATTTATTTTTTAGTCCAGCCCATCTCATTATTTGACTTCAATTTGATCATCAAGTTGTATGAGCCTGTATCAAAATTCATAAGAGCTCCCTTTAAATTTCATGGACTTTGTCTTCTTTCTTGTGGGCCCAACGATTTTTAAACTCAACCTTAGACTAACTCCTGCCAAAACTTCACACAAATGTAAGTTATAATATAGTATAAATTATAGTAATAATCATATGATTTTTTTCTTTTTTTATTCTAAGTCAAAGATTCAATTAATTGTGAACTAATAATTATGCTTTGGAGTTTCACCGAATGGTCAAAAGCTTAGTAAAAAAAAATACTTTATTTTAGCTCGTTGACTCATGAAACCTTTAAACTTTAAATATGAATCAATTATGCGAATTATTTAATAAAACAAACCGTAAAGCTACACAAAAATGTAAGAAATATTTATAATATTTATATATAATTTAGCCCAAATCAATAATAATAATAAATACAAAACGATAAATACAAAGACTGCAGACGACAAAACCATGCACTAACAAACACCCCCTCGTCTTGAGCTCTTTGTCTTTAAATTACTTAAAGCGCCTTGATTGCCAGTCTCTGCAACTATGAATCCCAAATTCGTGACATGCGCGTACAACATGCTGGAATTGCATAGCCAGGTTGTAGTCTTCACGGTGCTCGATTAAGATCTTGTTCTTAAATATCACATCATTGTCTATCTCCGATAAGTTAACGAGCCACATTGGATCGATAACTCATATAAAGCTCGTTTTCAGCGCTTTTCCCAGCACAATAACGGCCTCGCAGTACGGTTGTCGTAGTACCTTCGGTTGAAGGAGAGATGCAAACTCTGTGGGAACGTCTTCACTGGTACTTCTTTCATCGTCTTTGTCCGTTTTACCTAAAGTACAAGCTTCCTCCAACCCGTCCGTGGATCAATCTTGTCAATATATTTACGGGTCAGAATCTGTGGCTTAAAGAACTTAAAACAACGGTTTACCTCGAATAACAGATGTTGGTGAAACCAATCTGCATTACGATGTCTACCGCGATTTATAAAAGGTCGATTCGTGAGGGTACAAACATCCCAACGCGGTAATGAGAGAACGTCAGTGATGTTCTGATAATACTTAACACTGTTCTCCCATTTGATAATGCAGACCTTTAATTCTGAATCATAAAGCCAGGAGACAATATAACCTTTCACAATTGACACGGCTTTGAATGTAGTCTTTTGATTGGCTTGTGCTCGTGCAACTGCTTCCTGCTTCTGTTCTTCATCAACATACGTGTACGCCTCGATAATCTTACGAGTCCTCTTGTTTCTACACACAAACCAACCTTGAATATCAGCAACTGACAGATCATCATTCCGTTCAAACATCTTCCCTTTATTCTTTGACACTTTCTCCAGATGGTCTTTAGCAGCTTTGACGTTTTCTTCGTTGAATGTAGGAATACCCTGATCAACATTAAATCATTGATAAAGGTCGAGGTACTCCTCTGCTGTCACATCCTCAACCTCGACTTCCTCAATTTCATAAATAAATGACATATTCATAGGAATCGTCGGATCTAATAAGATTTCCTCGTCATTCACAACCTCAACGTCAGCTTCAGCTTCCAAAGCATCAATCTCTTCATCATTCAAGCCCAGCAGTATCGAAATCTGCTCACGTGTCAGGGACCTATCAACAAACTGTCCCACCTCAATCTCATCAGCGTTCACCATGCTTCTCACAACACCCGCGTTGTCCATAAATAACGCCGTGTTAGCTTTGATTGACTCGATTGGTTTGGCATTTGTCGAGTCTATGTTGTTTATCCACATCACCAACCCCACTTGTTCCAGCACCGGAGGATGAGCCGTGAGCTTGTTTCGGCTCACTACCTCCAGCTCCCAAGGCATCAGGATCTTCATCATCATTCTTTAGCTTCTTTAGTACATCTTCTTTGCATGTCAGCTGCAGAATAAGATCCTCTTGCTCTTTGACTTTCACCCCCTGAGCCGTAACAATGTCACGAAGCTCTTTCATCTCCTTTTGACAATATGAGACGTAGCCCATCAGACGATGTTGATTGTTCATTAGTTGCTCTTGAGCTTGACGGTCAGTTGCCATTTGATTCTCATATAGATGAATCAAACTCAAGAGCATGTTCATCTGAGTTTCTGCGGGCATAGCATGAAATGACTAGGGTATCGGCTGCACAGGACCTTGAGGACGACTGGTCCTCATAAATGAAACGTCCATTGGTTGAGTCGGCATCATGGTTGGTATAGGAGGAGTCACCGAAGCAGCAACTGTAGGCCTTGGTAATGATGATAAAATAGACTGAGTAATCATACCAAGCCAAGGATCCGAAGCAAGAGTAGTCGTTAAAGTCAATTCTGGGGTGCTAGTAGTAAGCGGCACCGCCCGGTCGTTGAAAAGCAAACGACCTTGGAACTTGAGGACTGAATGAAATACCAGCACCTTGTGTAACACGACGTTTAGATGAATAATCACCAGCCACCTCTTTCCCTTTATGTTTCCTTTGAGCAGCTTGAACAATTACTGCCTCAACTTCAGCACGTCGTTGGTCATCATCCCCACCTTCATCACCATCATTTCCATCATCATTTCCACCATCGTTCCCACCTGAACCCTCTTCACGCTCGGAATTCGAATCACTGTGGATCCAGTGATCATTCGAAGGACATTCGTATGCTGGATCAGATAAATGACCAATCAAGCGTTTGGCCCTTGGATGAGGATCTTGCCTATACGACTTCATCCGCTTGACAGTATCGGCTGTCATATGTTCCATCTTGAGCACATCATCCACAAAAGTTCGATCAATCACCAAATTCGGAATCTGGTCTTGAACGATCAACTGAATAAATTGGGGATACATTAATAATTTACCACGTCGATTCTTGACAAGGCAATTCTCTTTGAGATGATAGAAAATAATCTCCGAGAAGTTGAACGGTTTGTTCAAGATCAACACGACGAATGCCGATTGGAGAATGATCCAACACTCGTCAAAGCCACATTTTCGTCCACCAAGGGCAATGAATGAGGGCGTGTAATAAATACTTGTATGTGGGACACAAGTACGCCTTGTTATACGTAGACTTATCAAGATCACCCATGTAGAACACACGATTGAATAACCCCCGAATCAACTCCTTATCAAACTCACTTGGGTTGTCCATATTATCCCTAAACTGCAACACCCGTATGATCACCCCATGAGTAATAATGATAGACTACCCTTTGAGTTCCAGAATGGACGAACAATGCTAAAGTGAACACTCGGCATAGCAGTCACTACATAATGAATACGAGAGCGTCGTATGAAGGAAAGAAAATCTCCAAATAAGTCCTCGTCAGCAAAGTTCGTTCCGACAAAAATACATATATTATGCTTCTTCTCGAACGGTAATAAAGGAAGATCCGGTACTTGTTGTTTCTGTACCAGTTGTTGCTCAGCCGCAGGAGGATCCTGAACGATCTCGTCAGCCATAACTGAAAATATATAAACCTGAGATTTAGTAAAAACGAACAATAAATAATATAAATTAAATAGGAAATTGCAAAATAATTCTAAGTATAATTCGTTAGGAATCCTTGACTGATTCGTTATAACGAATTAGATACTTCGTTATAATGCTAATTCGTTAGCAGAAAGGGACCACGAACTAGTCATAACAAATCAACTTTGTAGACATAATGAATTAAAGAACGAATGTGTTGTAATTCGTCATAAAATTCAATAAAGAGTTGATTCGTTATATATTAGTAACGAATTGAACACGAATAAGTTTCAGTTTGTTAACACATAACGAATGGTCATCAATAGTTTATGGTAAAGGGTAGGATCTATGGTATACTCCAATTCGTTCAATGACAAATTGTGACCCACGGGAAGAGGCGTCGAAGGGATTTTTTCGGCAGTTATCTTGAATCGGCTCAAGACGTCGTTCAATTATTTCGTCTGATGAATGAATATTCCCTTATCAGACTAATGAACCTGCAATCCTAAGAAGAAATTCATCTTCCCCATTGAGCTCATTTCAAACTTCATCTGCAGTGATTTCTCGAAATCCTTACACAACTTGTCGTTTGATGAACCAAAAATGATGTCATCAACAAAAATTTGGACAAGGAGCAGATCATCACCAACGTTCTTATAAAATAAAGTGAAATCCACAGTCCCTTGCTTGAAGCCATTATCAGTAAGATGGCCAGCAAGTGTGTCGTTTCAAGCTCTCGGGGCTTGGTGTAGACCATATAGGGCCTTGTTCAATCTGTAAACACGGTCCGGATAATCTGGATCTTCAAAACCAGGAGGCTGCAAAACAAACACTTCTTCATGCAATTATCCATTAAGAAACGCGCTTTTCACATTCATTTGATAAACTTTTATGTTCTTGAAAGCAGCATAGGCCAAGAATATTCGTATAGCTTCCAATCGGGCAACTGGAGCATACACTTCAGTGTAATCTATGCCTTCTTGCTGATGAAAACCTTGAACAACAAGTCTTGCTTTGTTTATGACGGTCACACCACGATCATCCTTCTTGCACTTAAATACCCACCTCGTAGGAATTGGTTTCTTAACTCTAACCGGTTTATCAAGGAGATCCCATACACCCAGTCGATTAAACTGATGCAATTCTTCTTGCATCGCTACTGCCCATGGATCATCAAGAGCCATACGAACATTTGTCGGTTCTACTTGAGATAGAAAGCAAGTGTATTTTGCGAGATTCATGATTCCCGAGGAATGCATATCGGCATACGCACACAATATGTTAGAATCATTAGAAGCAACAACTTGATGTCGTGTTTGTACACCTACATCCAAACTACCAGTGATGTTGTCCTGAGGATGATAAGAGTGAATCCGAAGAGTCAGAGTCTCAGACACAACAACATTGTCAGATAAATTAGTTAGATTCTCCTCAACATCATGAGACGATTTACCAATCACATGTGTTTCAGGAAAAGGAGCAGAGGAGGAATCAACAAAATGACCATCATCAGATGAGATCGAAATCACATCAGACGTATCAGGTTGATCATCTTGTGAAGCATCAACATAAACAGAACCAGAAGATCTTGGAGGTAATAATTGATCTTCAAAATAAGCACGCTCCAAGTCTTCATCTGGTTGATCAACTATTTGAGTGAATGAATCAAATAAACTCTCATAGTCGAACATCCAATCAGGTCCTTTACCCTGGGAGGTGTAGTATACCATTGACAATCAACATGGTACCATTCTTCTACACACCCCGAAGTAAAATTAAATACGCGTTTCTTAGGTGATGCGTAACC
This sequence comes from Bidens hawaiensis, assembly GCF_021521415.1. NCBI lineage: Eukaryota > Viridiplantae > Streptophyta > Magnoliopsida > Asterales > Asteraceae > Bidens > Bidens hawaiensis. The sequence continues at coordinate 88,813 of NW_027497574.1, forward strand.
TAAGAAATAACCTTCAGTTGCTTTTTCATCAAATTTTCCCGTATCTTTCTTCAACATTGTACAAGGACACCCGAATGGTTCCAAATACTTTAAGTTAGGCTTACGTTTGTTCAAAAGTTCATAACTTGTCTTTTGAAGTTTCTTTACCTTCAGTACACGATTAAGCGTGTAGCAAGCAGTATTCACAGCCTCGTTCCAGAATTGAACAAGAAGCTTACAATCTGCAAGCATCGTTCGAGCCGTTTCAATCAGTGTCTTATTCTTTCTTTCAGCCACCCCATTCTGTTGTGGTATATAAAGAGCACTGTATTCTCGATGAATTCCTTTCCGAATACAAAAGAAATCCAATACATTGTTCTTGGAACTTGTTGGTGCATAATGTCAGTAGTTCATAGTCTAGTGTCTGTAATCGAGTCTGTAATGTTAATTATGTTTTATATATGTCTTAAGCGAAGTTGTTAACAAGTTCGCCTAGGCGAACTTGTTAGTCAAGCGAAGTTATGGACAACTTCGCCTGAACATGCCAGGCGAAGTTGTCGTGTATAAATAGTCCTAGGTTACGGCTGTTTGTAGTGAGTTGTGTTAGTGTTCGTTGTTCATCGAGTTCATTGTAACGTGAGGACGAGAGTCTGTAACAGTGATATTACATCACGTGTTTGAGTTATAATACATAACGTGTGTTCGTTTATTCGTGTGTTTGTTTGATTTGTTTTCTACGCTCGTAACGATCTACGCAGGGATTCCGCACCTGAGTAGATCGAGATATCTCGTGCGATCCATCCAGGGAACCTACAATTGGTATCAGAGCTTTTGCTCGATTGTGTGGTTCGGGATATTCACGCGGGTGTAGAAATCGTCCCGTTTCGACTATTCGCGGGACGTGTTTTCTGTGTTTTTGAGTCAATCTTACCTCCTACCATCGTATTCAAGCCTTTGCACCGTCAAAAACCTCGTAAAATCCAGATTTCAGATCTGCAAAAACGTCCGTGTTCATCAGGCGAAGTTGCCGTCAGGATACGTAGGGTTTCGGCGAAGATATAAGGTTAAGCGAAGTTATCCACAACTTCGCCTACCTTCTCAAGTTCGCCTAACTCAGCGAAGTTCTCTACAACTCCGCCTACCTCCTAAGTTCGCTTACCTTAAGCGAAGTTAATCATCTGTGAAGTTCTTCAGCGAAGTTAATCAGCGGCGAAGTTAAGGCTTAAGCGAAGTTATCCGTAACTTCGCCTACAGTACTTTTCAGAAAATCTTTTGATTTTTTTTCGGGTTTCTTTGTTTTCGAGAAAGATGTCGTCAATTAACATCTCTGAGTTAGTAAAGATGGAAGTAGAAGCAGGGTCAGCTACTAAGGCCCCAAGGTTGCTGAAGGGAACCGATTTCATTGCATGGAAGGATCGGTTCATACAATATGTCAAGTACCAGGATGCGAAGATGTGGGTGTGCATCCAGGATGGTTATATTCCACCAGTTATGGAGTATGAAGGTCGTGATCAAATCAAAAAGTATAGCAAAATGGAAGAAGAAGAGAAAAAGATGTATGAGGCCGAGAGCAAGGCTCATGCTGCTATTACTATAGCTCTTCCACAAGAGATCCTTCATACGTTTAGAAAGTATACGTCAGCAAGAGAGCTTTGGGAAGCTCTTGAGAACAGATTTGAAGGGAATGTAGGAATCCGTGCTTCAAAGATAAAATTGCTCAAAACCCAGTTCTCAGTCTTCAAGTATTTGAAGAATGAATCTTTAGATGATATTATCACTCGATATTACCATCTGATGACTGAATTGAGCAACTATTCAATTTCCTACCGAGAAGAAGAAATAGTTGAGAAGCTTCTAGATGCTCTCCCACCAAAATGGGAGATGTACACTGTGCTGATGAGGGAAGACAAAGACTTTCCCACATATGATCTAGAAACGGCAGTCAACAAGCTCAGAACCTTTGAGCTTAACATGGTCAGAAAAGAGACACCTATGGATCAGGTTCAAGATCCAGGTATGTATGGAGCTAAAGTCAACACTAGCTCAGGATCGAAGACTGAATCTGCTGCCTACTACTCGAAGGGAGAGTCGGGCGCAAATTCATCACATGAGGGGCATGTGTCAGTCAACACAAATGGTGATGTTTGCTATGTAGCAGGTGGATCGAGTGGTTCTCAACCCCAGGTAAGCAAGAGTAGTTGCTCTCCAAGTATTCCCAGCAACAACTACTCCAAGATGCCTTTGAGTGTCAAGTCTGCTGAAGAGCAGTTTGGTCTCTATGCTTCTTTTATTGCTTCCTATGAGAACTACATTCAGGGGAAGATTGTTGATCCAGCTATGTTGGATGAAGATTATGACCAGATTGATGCTGATGATCTGGAAGAAATGGATCTACAATGGCAGATGGCCATGATCGTGAGAAGAGTGAAGCGGTTTATGAGAAAGACCGGAAGGAAGTTTGTCGGTGGAAGGCCAGGGTTTGACAAGACGAAGGTAAGATGCTACAATTGTCAGCAAAACGGTCACTTTGCAAAGGAATGCAGGAATGAGCGTGTGGAACGAAGTCAGGGCAGGTCTACACAGCAAAGTGGGGGTTCTAAAGATTATAGTGCAATGATTTCCAGAGGAGATGGTGAATACAACTGGAACTTGCATTCTGAAGAAACTGTCGAACAGGCCAATTTGGCGAAGGTTGAAACTGAAGGAAATGAGAAGGTTACCGGAGAAGAAAAAGCTTTTATGGCAGATGTTAAAGACCAGCTCTCCGAGGTATGTTCTAAACCTACTTGTTCTAAATGCGAAAACTTGTCTGAGCAATTAGCTACTATAACTGATCAGTATGTTAGTTTGGATGCTGAGTTTAAAACTTTAAAAGAAGATCATCACTATACTAAAACAAGAGAAAATAGTTATAAAGTAAAGATAAAAGCTTGTGAAAAAGATATTAAAAGTCTAAAAGCAAAACTTGCTGAAAAAATTGAAGTGATTGATCTAAGCTATGAAGTTTTGGAAGAAAAAACCAAACTAATCGCTGATAGAGAAAAACAGATTGCTGATCACCAGGTGAAAGTGGTGGAATTGAATAGAAAACTTGAGCAGTTCAGAAATTCCTCTGCTATTCTTGATCACCTTGTTAGTGATCAAGGTTCCTCTGCTAAGAGAGGAGGAATCGGTTATCATGAGGTTCCACCACCTTATAATCACAATTACACTTTTAACCCTAGTGTTCAGAAATCTGTTGACTTTGAGATTGCTCAGACAGTACCAGTTAAAGTAACTTGTAAAGAACCAAATGTTAGTTGAGGCGAAACAAGTTCGCATGTTTCAAGTGTTCAAATTTCTGATCCAAGTCCAGTCTCATCGGATTCGGATAAGTCATCCGAGTCTGGTAAGGCAAAAGAGGAGGTGGTATTACCCAATGGTGGAGAGAAAGATAAGACGAATAAAAAGAGTACTCCACTAAACCCGTACGTCCCACCATATGTGAGACGAACGGGCGGTAATAAAGCCTCGACATCTAAAACACCGGTTGATAAAAAAGTTGAGCATAGGTGTTGTTTTAGGTGTAATCAATTAGGACATCTTGTTGCAGATTGCCCTCTGAAGCAGCGATTCAGAGGTGTGAGGCCTACTAAAACTGAGAATAAGCCTAATAGTAATTATCATACTGCTAAAAATGAAAACCATTCAAAATTCAAAAATGTGACTAATTCAGGTTTTCATAGAAACAAATCTCAGTTTTACACTGCTAATAACCAAACCATAAGCTATAATTCTTTCAATTCACAAAGGTTTGGAAGGCCTCACAATCAATCTACAAGGAGGTATCCTAATAGGACTTACAGGAATTATCCAGATACTAACTTTGGAAAGCCAAAGTTTAGGATGTATAGATCCAAGACCAATTGGTCTTGGGTCCCTAGATTCTAATCTTTTGCTTTATCGTGCAGGAACAGTTGAACAGGGCCGCCAATAATCTTTGGGTTGTGGATAGCGGCTGTTCCTGGCACATGACGGGTAACAAATACTTGTTACACGATTTGAAACCTGTTCAAGGAGGGAGAGTGAGTTTTGCTGGTGAGAGTGGAGGAAAAATTACAGGAATGGGAACGGTGTCTAACGGGAAGATGACATTAAAAAAGTAAACTTTGTCGAAGAATTGAAGCACAATCTGCTGAGTGTGTCGCAGATTTGTGATAAGGAGTACACCGTACACTTCACAAAGAATGAAGCAATTGTGTTACATCCTGGTTTTCAGATACCAGAGGAGTGGATTGTGATGAAGGCTCCACATGAGAGGAATACGTACATTATGGATATGAGGTCGACTGAAATGGCCACGGAAGAATCATGCCTTATGACAAAAGCGAGCGAATCGGAGTCCGAATTGTGGCATAGGAGAATGGGGCACATTCATCTTCGGAAGATGAACCACATTGTCAAGAATGGACTTGTGCCGGGCGTTCCCTTGAAAAGTTTCAATTTTGAAGACAAATGTCTACCGTGCAAGAAGGGAAAGCAGCACAAGAAATCCCATCTCACCAAGAAAGTCAATTCAATTGCCAGTACCCTAGAATTGCTTCACATGGATCTCTTCGGTCCCGTGAATGCAAAAAGTCTGGGAGGTACTTCTTATTGCTTTGTGATCACTGATGATTACTCACGATATTCGTGGGTATATTTCCTGAAATCAAAAGATGAAACGGCTCAGATGGTGAAGAATTTGATTACCAAAGTTGAGAACGTTATGGATAAAAGGGTTAAGTTCATCAGGAGTGACAATGGAACGGAGTTCAAGAATTTTGAGATGGAGATCTTCTGCCTTCAGAAAGGGATCGAACACCAATACAGCGCTCCGTATACACCGCAACAGAATGGAGTGGCTGAAAGGAAGAATAGAACATTAATTGAAGGAGCCAGAACTATGCTGGCTGATTCAAAGCTTCCTGTGGTGTTCTGGGCTGAAGCTGTTGCTACAGCCTGCTATATCCTCAATAGAGTCTTGACGGTTAAACGACTTAATAAAACGTGTTATGAGCTTATGCATGGGAGGAAGCCCAACTTGAGTGGTCTTGAACCATTCGGGTCCCCTTGTTCGATTTTAAAGACAAATTCTAAATTTGGTGAAGTAGCCGATGAAGGAATCTTAGTCGGTTATGTTGTTGGGACACCCAACAGACGTGTCTTTAATACATCGACCAGCAAGGTTGAGGTGGTGTGTAACACCGATATCACAAGTTACCAACCGCCAAAACCAAGCAACGGACCTGTTGAGTTTTTCGACTATGTTAAACTTTTTAAGTCTTTTAACATACCGTATTTGGATATTGCTGAAGATGAAGAGAGAGTTGCTAGGAAGATGATCCTTAATGAGGAAGAAAATCTATTGCAAAGACAGCTGATCGATAAATGTCAACCTTCCTCATCAAATGCTATCGATACCCCTGCTGCCTCGACTGAAGAAGAATTTTTCAGTCCGTTTCACTCTCAGCAAGAAACAATCATTGACGAGCTCTCTTCTAACTTGGAAGACAATCTGCATGTCGGTTCTGTTCCGACCACGAGAATTCATAAAGATCACCCTTTGGAGAATGTGATTGGTGATGTGTCCTCCGGTGTACAAACAAGACGTAGCTTGAATGAGCACACCTGTGTTTACACAAGCATTAAGGAGACAAGCATAATCAACGAATGCTTGTACACCTTCTTTATCAGCCAGATTGAACCAAAGAATTATCAAATGGCTCTCAAGGACAGCTCGTGGGTCGAAGCCATGCAAGAAGAGTTGGCTCAGTTCAAGAAAATGGAAGTTTGGACTTTGGTGGAAAAACCAAAGAATGTGCATGCGATAGGCACAAAATGGGTGTTTAAGTGCAAGAGAGATGAGAAAGGGATTATTATAAGAAACAAGGCGAGGCTAGTCGTTAAAGGTTTTAATCAACAAGAGGGGATTGATTATAATGAAGTGTTCGCTCCTGTGGCAAGATTGGAAGCCATTAGATTGTTTTTGGCATTTGCTGCTTATAAAAAGATGAAGGTTTTTCAGTTGGACGTAAAGAGTGCATTCCTAAATGGGAAAGTTGATGAGGTTGTGTATGTTGAGCAACCTCCGGGTTTTCCTGACCCAGACTTTCCAGACCATGTGTACAAATTAAGCAAGGCGTTGTATGGACTACATCAGGCACCTCGTGCCTGGTACTCAACTTTATCAGATTAGTTGCTTGAAAATGGGTTTGAAAGAGGTCAGATTGATAGCACACTGTTTGTGAAGAGACAAGGAAGCGACTTCCTGCTAGTGCAAGTCTACGTGGATGACATTATTTTTGCTGCATCAAAAGGCTCCATGTGTCAAGATTTTGAGGCCGTCATGAAGAAAAGGTTTGAAATGAGTGCTATGGGTGAACTAACTTTCTTTTTAGGATTGCAGGTTGATCAGAAGAAGGAAGGGATGTTCATTCATCAGACCAAGTATGTCCATGATGTGCTCAAATGCTTCAAGATGGAGGACAGCACTCCATTCGATACTCCAATCTGCGTCAACCATAAATTGGGTGCTGATTCTGACAATGACGCAGATGTGGACCCAACTCAGTATCGGGCTATTATAGGTTCTTTAATGTACTTAACTGCTTCTAGGCCTGATATTATGTTTGCAGTTTGTCTTTGTGCTCGTTTTCAGGCAAACTGTTGGTGCATAAATGTCAGTAGTTCATATGTCTAGTGTCTGTAATCGAGTCTGTAATATTGTTTATGTATTTGTTTGTTTAAAGCGAAGTTGTTGACAAGTTCGCTTAGGCGAACTTGTTAACCAAGCGAAGTTGTTGACAAGTTCGCTTAGGCGAACTTGTTAACCAAACGAAGTTATGGACAACTTCGCCTCATGTATTTATATAGGTTACGGCTTATTGTTTAGAGGTAGTTCAAGTTTTGTGTAAGTCAGTTATTGTTTGTGAGTCAAGTGACGTGAGGTCGAGAGTCTGTAACTGTGATTATATCACGTGTTGAGTTATTAATATAACGTGTGTTTGTTCGTATCGTATTCGTGTGTTCGTGTGTTTGTGTTCTACGTCCGTAACGATCTACACAGGGATTCCGCAGCTGTGTATATCGGGATATCTCGTGTGATCCGTCCAGGGAACCTACAATTTTCATTGTAGGTTCCCTGGACGGATCACACGAGATATCCCGATATACACAGGTGCGGAATCCCTGTGTAGATCGGGATATCTCGTGTGATCCGTCCAGGGAACCTACAATTGGTATCAGAGCTTTTGCTCGATTGTGTGGTTCGGGATATTCACGCGGGTGTAGATTTCATCCCGTTTCGACTTTTCGCGGGATGTGTTTTCGGTGTTTTTGCTCATTCTAACCTTCTACCAGTGTGTTCAAGCCTTTAAACCGTCAAAAACCTCGTTAAAATCCGTTTTACAGATCTGCAGAAACTGTGTTGTTCGTCAGGCGAAGTTGTTGTTCATCAGGCGAAGTTGCCGTCAGGATACGTAGGGTTTCGGCGAAGATATAAGGAGAGGCGAAGTTATTCACAACTTCGCCTACGTTTTCAAGTTCGCCTACTTCCTAAGTTCGCTCACCCTAAGCAAAGTTATTCTCAACTTCGCCCAGTCACGCGAATTTAAGAAAGATCCAGCGAAGTTATTACTTAAGCGAAGTTATTCTTAACTTCGCCTACAGTACTTTATTAAATAAAAAAAAATTTATTTTTCAGGTTTCTTCTCTTCAAGAAGGATGTCGTCGATCAACATCTCGGAGCTTGTAAAGATGGAAGTTGAAGCGGGTCAGCTACAAAGGCCCCAAGGTTGCTGAAGGGAACCGATTTTGTCGCATGGAAGGATCGGTTCAACCAATATGTAAAGTACCAGGATGCAAAAATGTGGGTGTGCATCCAAGATGGCTATATTCCACCTGTAATGGAGTACGAAGGTAGGGACCAGATCAAAAAGTACAGTAAGATGGAAGAGGAAGAGAAGAAGATGTATGAGGCCGAGAGCAAGGCCCATGCTGCAATCACAATGGCACTTCCACAGGAGATCCTCCATACATTCAGAAAATACACATCAGCTAGAGAGCTTTGGGAAGCTCTTGAGAACAGATTTGAAGGGAATGTAGGAATTCGAGCTTCAAAAATCAAATTGCTCAAAACTCAGTTTTCCGTCTTCAAATTTTTGAAGAACGAATCTCTAGATGATATTATCACCCGATATTATCATCTAATGACTGAGCTGAGCAACTATTCTATTTCCTACCGAGAAGAAGAAATAGTTGAGAAGCTTCTCGATGCCCTCCCACCAAAATGGGAGATGTATACTGTACTGATGAGGGAAGACAAGGACTTCCCTACTTATGATCTTGAAACCACTGTCAACAAGCTCAGAACTTTTGAGCTTAATATGGTAAGAAAAGAAACATCTATGGATCAGGTTCAAGATCCAGGCATGTACGGTGCTAAAGTAAACTCCAATTCAAGTACAAAGACTGATTCTGCCGCCTACTACTCGAAGGGCGAGTCGGGTGCCAAGTCTTCACAGGAGGGGCATATGTCAGTAAACTCAAATGGGGATGTTTGCTTTGTAGCCGGTGGATCAAGTGGTACTAAACAGACAGCAAGCCAGAGTAGTGGCTCTTCAAGTTCTTCAAGCAATAACTACTCTAAGATGCCAATGAGCGTCAAATCTGCTGAAGAGCAGTTTGGCCTCTATGCTTCGTTTATTGCTTCATATGAGAACTATATTCAAGGGAAGATTGTTGATCCAGCTATGTTGGATGAAGATTACGATCAGATTGATGCTGACGATATGGAAGAAATGGATCTACAATGGCAGATGGCCATGATTGTAAGGAGGGTGAAGAGGTTTATGAATAAGACCGGTAGAAAGTTTGTCGGAGGACGACCAGGGTTCGACAAGTCAAAGGTAAGGTGCTACAATTGTCAACAAAACGGTCACTTTGCAAAAGAATGCAGGAATGAGCGTGTGGAACGAAGCTAGGGTAGGTCTCCACAGCAAAGTGAGGGTAGAAAAGATTACAGTGCCATGATGTCTAGAGCAGATGGAGAATACAACTGGAACCTGCTTTCTAAAGAATCTTTCGAGCAGGCAAATTTGGCAAAGGTTGAAACTGAAGAAAGTGAGAGGGCTACCAAAGAAGAAAAAGCTCTTATGGCAGATGACAATGACCAGCTCTCCGAGGTATGTTCTAAACCTATATGTACTAAATGTGAGAACTTGTCTGAGCAACTTGCTACCATAACTGATCAGTATGTTCGTTTAGATGCTGAATTTAAAACTCTTAAAGAAGATCATCACTTTATGAAAGCAAGAGAGAACAGTTACAAAATTAAATTAAAAGCGTGTGAAAAAGATGTTAAAAGCTTAAAAACAAAACTTGCTGAAAAAATTGAAGTGATAGATCTAAGTTATGAGGTTTTGGAAGAAAAGACCAAACTTATTGCTGAACGAGAAAAACAGATTGCTGACCACCAGGTGAAAGTGGTGGAACTGAACCGAAAACTTGAGCAGTTCAGAAATTCCTCAGCTATTCTTGATCACCTTGTTAGTGATCAAGGTACCTCTGCGAAGAGGGGAGGAATTGATTATCACGAGGTTCCACCACCTTAAAACCACAATTATACTTATAACCCTAGTGTTCAGAAATCTGTTGATTTTGAAGTTCCTCAGACAGTTCCAATCAAGGTCACGAGTAAAGAACCAAGGGTTAGTAGTGGCGAAACGAGTTCGCCTGTTTCAAGTGTGAAAATTTCTGTTACGAGTCCAGTCTCATCAGATTCGGATAAGTTGTCCGAATCGGGTAAGACAAAAGAGAAGGTAGTGTTACCCACTGGTGGAGAAAAAGATAAAAATTATAAAAAGAGTACTCCACTCAACCCGTGCATCCCACCTTATGTGAGACGAACGGCCGGTAACACAGCCTCGACATCCAAAACAACCTTTGAAAAGAAAGTGGAGCATAGGTGATGTTTTAGGTGTAATAAATTAGGACATCTTATTGCAGATTGCCCTCTGAAGCCGCGATTCAGAGGTGTGAGGCCTAATAAAACTGAGAATAAGACTAATACTATTAAAAATGAAAACCATTCAAAATTTCGAAATGTAACTAATTCAGGTTTTCACAGAAACAAACCTCAGTTTTACAATGCAAATAACCAAACCGCAAGATATAATACTTTCAATACACATAGGTTTGGAAGGCCTCACACTCAATTTCTAAGGAGATTTCCTAATAGGACTGACAGGAATTATCCAGATGCTAACTTTGGAAAGCCGAAGTACGGGATGTATAGATCCAAGACCAATTGGTCTTGGGTCCCTAGATTCTAATCCTTTGCTTTATTGTGCAGGGACAGTTGAACAGGGCTGCCCACAGTCTTTGGATTGTAGATAGCGGCTGTTCCCGGCACATGACGGGTAACAAATACTTGTTGCACGACTTAAAACCTGTTCAAGGAGCGAGAGTTAGCTTTGCCGGTGAAAGTGGAGGCAAAATTACCGGAAGAGGAACGGTGTCCAATGGAAAAATGACTCTTGAGAATGTGAACTTTGTAGAAGAGTTGAAGCACAATCTGCTGAGTGTGTCGCAAATTTGTGATAAGGAGTACACTGTTCATTTCACGAAGAATGAGGCGATCGTGTTGAAGCCTGGTTTTCAGATACCAGACGAGTGGATAGTGATGAAAGCTCCACGTGATACAAATACTTATGTGATGGATATGAGGTCTACTGAAATGGCCACGGAAGAATCATGTTTAATGACGAAAGCAAGAGAATCGGAATCCGAACTGTGGCACAGGAGGATGGGGCACATTCATCTTCGGAAGATGAACCACATTGTCAGGAATGGACTTGTGATGGGCGTTCCCTTGAAAAGTTTTAACTTTGAAGACAAATGTATAGCATGCAAGAAGGGAAAGCAACACAAGAAATCCCATCTCACCAAGATGGTCAACTCTATTGCCAGTACTCTAGAATTGCTTCACATGGATCTCTTCGGTCCCGTATATGCAAAAAGTCTAGGAGGTACTTCTTACTGCTTGGTGATCACTGATGAATACTCGCGATATTCGTGGGTATATTTTCTGAAATCGAAAGATGAGACGGCTCAAATGGTGAAGAATTTGATTACCAAAGTTGAGAACGTCATGGGTTAAACAGTTAAGTTCATCAGGAGTGACAATGGAACGGAGTTCAAGAATTTTGAGATGGAGATCTTCTGCCTTCAGAGAGGGACTGAACACCAATACAGCGCTCCGTATACACCGCAACAGAATGGAGTGGCTGAAAGGAAGAATAGAACGTTAATAGAAGGAGCCAGAACAATGCTGGCTGACTCGAGGCTTCCTGTGGTGTTCTGGGCTGAAGCTGTTGCTACAGCCTGTTATGTCCTGAACAGAGTCTTAACGGTTAAGAGGCTTAATAAAACGTGTTACGAGCTTATGCATGGGAGAAAGCCCAATTTGAGTGGTCTTGAACCATTCGGGTCCCCTTGTTCGATTTTGAAGACAAATTCTAAATTTGGTGAAGTAGCCGATGAAGGAATCTTAGTCGGTTATGTTGTTGGGACTCCTAACAGACGTGTCTTCAATACATCGACCAGCAAGGTTGAGGTGGTGTGTAACACCGACATCACAAGTTACCAACCGCCAAAACCAAGCAACGTACCTGCTGAGTTTTTCGACTATGTTAAACTCTTCAAGTCTTTTAACGTACCGTTTTTGGATATTGCTGAAGAAGAAGAGAGAGTTGCAACGAAGATGATCCTTGATGAGGAAGACATTCTATTACAAAGACAGCTGATTGATAAATGTCAACCTTCCTCATCAAACACTATCGGTACCCCTGCTGCCTCGACTGAAGAAGAATTTTTCAATCCATTTCACTCTCAGCATGAAACAACCATTGATGAGCTCTCTTCTAACTTGGAAGACAATTTGCATGTCGGTTCTGTACCGACCACGAGAATTCATAAAGATCACCCTTTGGAGAATGTGATTGGTGATGTGTCCTCCGGTGTACAAACTAGAAGTAGCTTGAATGAGCACACCTGTGTTTATACAAGCATTAAGGAGACAGGAATAATTAATGAATGCCTGTACACCTGCTTTATAAGCCATATTGAACCGAAGAATTATCAAATGGCTTTAAAGGACAGCTCGTGGATCGAAGCCATGCAAGAAGAGTTGGCTCAATTCGAGAAGATGGAAGTTTGGACTTTGGTTGAAAAACCAAAGAATGTGCATGCTATAGGCACAAAATGGGTGTTTAAGTGCAAGAGAGATGATAAGGGGATCATTATAAGGAATAAGGCGAGGCTAGTCGTTAAAGGTTTTAATCAACAAGAGGGGATTGATTATAATGAAGTGTTCGCTCCTGTCGCCAGGTTGGAAGCCATAAGATTATTTTTGGCGTTTGCTGCTTATGAAAAGATGAAGGTATTTCAGCTAGATGTGAAGAGTGCGTTTTTGAATGGGAAAGTTGATGAGGTTGTGTATGTTGAGCAACCTCTGGGTTTTCCTGACCCAGACTTTCCAGATCACGTGTACAAATTGAGCAAGGCGTTATATGGATTACATCAGGCACCTCGTGCCTGGTATTCAACTTTATCAGATTACTTGCTCGAAAATGGTTTTGAAAGAGGGAAAATTGATAGCACGTTGTTCTTCAAAAGAGATGGAAGCGACTTCCTGCTGGTGCAAGTCTACGTGGATGACATTATATTTGCTGCATCAAAAGTCTCCATGTGTCAAGATTTTGAGGCCGTCATGAAGAAAAGGTTTGAAATGAGTGCTATGGGTGAACTAACTTTCTTTCTAGGATTGCAGGTTGATCAGAAGAAGGACGGGATGTTCATTCATCAGACGAAGTATGTCCATGATGTGCTCAAACGATTCAAGATGGAGGACAACACTCCATTCGACACTCCTATCTGCGTCAATCACAAATTGGGTGCTGAGTCAGACGGTGATGCAGATGTGGACCCAACTCAGTATCGGGCTATTATAGGTTCTTTAATGTACTTAACTGCTTCTAGGCCTGATATAATGTTTGCTGTTTGTCTTTGTGCTCGTTTTCAGGCAAACCCAAAGGAATCTCACATGAAAGGTGTGAAGAGGATCTTGCGGTATCTCAAGGGCAAACCGAAGCTGGGGTTGTGGTACCCGAGAGGAGGAGACTTGGAGCTAGTCGCTTACACAGACTCTGATTATGGTGGGTGCAATCAGAGTCGGAAGTCAACAACAGGAGGATGTCAGTTTCTTGGTGGCAGATTGGTGTCGTGGCAATGCAAGAAACAGACTTCGGTCGCAATTTCAACCTGTGAAGCAGAATACATGGCAGCATCCAACTGCTGCTCCCAGGTTCTTTGGATACAACTACAGTTGCGCGACTATGGTCTGAATTTCTTACTTACTCCTATTTGCATTGATAACACAGCTGCTATCTCAGTAACTAACAATCCCGTGAAACATAGTAAAACTAAACATATTGACATACGTCATCATTTCATACGGGATTGTGCTGAGAAGAAACTGATAGTGATTGAAAAGGTGGATACGCTTGATAATTTCGCTGATCTTTATACTAAAGCGTTTGATAAAACAAGATTTCAAAACCTTATTGAGCTAAATGGGATGATCAATCCCGAGTAACCATGCTTTTCTTGTAATATTTTTTTTAAAAAAAAAGGGTCACTATCGCTTAAAAATATGTCGGTTACATCAGTTTGAAGGACTTGTCTTCGGATATGTTTTGGTCCTCATTTTCTACTTGTAGATTTTGAGGATAGCCATTAACCAGATTACTGATTGTGACCGGGGCGGTTTATGATGCGTTTTCATTCTTTCGCTTAAAATTAGTCGATCATACTTAGTTATAAGGACACATACTAGTATGTGGTCGGTCCAGCTGATCCATTGGATCTTCGGATAACCGTTTACCTGAAGACTTTGTTTTGGTCGGGGCGATTAATGTTAAATTTTTGAAATGAGGGGAAATGAAATTATTTTTCAAGTCTGTTACTTCGTAAGAAGTTCGTTAGCTATGTTTAACAGAAAATTGATTCAACCTTGGAAAATGATAGATATACTAATTCTGTGTGCTTAACTAGTGAAGTTATTAGTCTTAAAAGGCTTTAGGACAGTCATTGTATGTCATGGTAACTTTTTATGGTGCGTAAAAGTAGACGTGATACAAACTAAATTTACTTGATTTTACGTGGAAACTCCTTAAGAGTTCTGCATGTCTTCATTTATATCTTTCCGAATGATAGGCAGAAAAGCGATTACCCAGTCATACACGAGCCCGTAAGTGTTCTGATTTCCGTGAAGATAGCGTTTCAAGAAACAGCAGTGATCCAGATTCGGGACTTGCAGTTATTTACTACTCTGAAGTCTATGTAAAGTTTATCATAAAAAAAAAAAAAAAAAAAAACTTATGAGTTATTGAAACACTTTAGAGTTCAACATATCAAGACTTCTTAATCATGGAGTAAGAAAGAGAACGGGAACCAGATGAAGAGTACTTACAACTTAATCAGACACTATGGGTCGAGGTCAATTCGGGGTGACTTGGGGAAAGCCAAATACGCTTTGAGGATAGATAGGAGGCATCAATATTTCTGAGTTGTTGCCCACTTAAATTTTGAGGCATAATTAAACCTAACTCGTATCACAGACACAATGAAAACCATCTTAAGTATATTTACCTGCTTACACCCTGTCTCTTTATGTCATAATAGAGCTAAACACGGATCTATGTGACAGTCACATACTTAGTATGATTCCTGTTCGGATCTTTTCTAAAACGTAGCAGTCCCTATCCAGACTGAAATTTGATCCCTTATACTTTAAATTTTTAAAGTTTTTGTACTTAGATAGTTTTATGATTTTTTTAACTGGTTACTTAGAATTGATCATGTCATTTATTTCTTAAAGGGAAGTTTTAAGAGTTAATTGAAAAATGTTCAAATTATAAGGTTTGATTTTGTAAATATAGGCGATGTTGTTAAACAGGCGAAGTTGTGAATAACTTCGCCTAGGCGAAGTTATCTGTAACTTCGCCTGTATAACTTCGCTCCTATATAAGGATTTTCAAGAGTCAAAACAGTTCATTATTTGAATATCAGCGAACTTATTCACACAACGAACTTATCCGATTTTAATCCGATTATCCTTTTGTTTCCGATTTCATTCATTGTTCAAGGTGTGTTCGGGTTCTATATGTTATACTCGATGTTCGATGTCGTCATTCCTAGGTTGTTTCGACAACCGGTTAACGACCTCGGACGTTCGAAACCTATACCCGATTTTCAAAAACTTGTTTTTACGTGTTAAGAACCACTTTGATCGTCTAGATAACCTTAACATCATGTTTTCCGGATTCCTTAATCACGAAATCATCAACTGCACGTTGTTCCATAATCCTTACTGTCGCCGATTCAGATTCAGGCGAACTTAAGGTTTAGGCGAAGTTATCCGTAACTTCGCCTGAGGCTTATCTTCGCCTGAGGCGATGTTGTCATTAACTTCGCCTGAGGCGATGTTGTGATGAGGCGAAGTTAACATTAACTTCGCCTAGATCAATTTTACTGAATGTTAAATAGACTAACTTAAAGCTGAAGCGAAGTTAACAACTTCGCCCCACCTTTAACTTCGCCTATAAAAAGTTTATCACAACTTCGCTCATGGTAACAAAGCGAACTTGTGCTAAGTCTTAATGTTTAACTAACTTGGTTCGTTTTGTTGCAGATATGGCCGCAGTAGCTGGTGCTGGAGGTGCAGGAGGAGACGACGGTGACAATCAGAGGCAATTTTTCCCGGGTCACAATATGTACATCACCCTTGACCCGGAAGCGAGCGGCGTTGAGGATTACCGCGAGATTATTACTTTCCTCATACGCTCGAGGATTTTTCATGCTATCACGACGACTCTGCCGATATCCTTACCAAATATCGAAGACTTTTGTCATACGGTAGAATACGATTGTCGTATTGAGCCCCCGGTCATGCGAGCGACTGTGAACAATCAACAGGTTCAGTTCAATTCTGAACAGATTCGGGTGGCGTTACGGTTTGGAGAAGAGACGAGGGACGACCCAACTGAGTTTGTGGCTCCGTTTCGTGATGGAGCGTTTCTCCGAATGGGCTATTCTGGTCCATTAGGCGATACACAGAGACGGAAGGGTTTTCTACTTGATCAGTGGCGCTTCCTTATGCACGTCATGATAGTTTGCATGTCAGGAAGGAAGGCGGGCACTGACGGTATGGGTGCGACCATGCAGTCCGCAATGACTGCACTGACTTACAATAAACGCTATAGTTTTAGTCATGGTCTTTTACGAGATTGACAGACAGAGGAGGGCGATGGCTCGTGAGTGGTTCATTATGTATCCACGTTTCATCCAGATGATATTGAACCATGTGGCTCCGAATCTACCTTAGAGACGACCAATCAGATACGTGGAATCTGTGAGCAAACGTATCTTTGCTCAATGCCGTACTTCGAGTGCGAGGAGCAAGCCTGAACGTCGTCCAAGGCATACTCCACTCTTTGGGTTCTTAATAAACCCGGGGTATGTTCCTGCTGCTGGGGACGAGTTCAGAGATCCTCAACCACGACAGGCGGGAGCACCTCAAGCTGTACCTGCTGCGCCTGTTGTGTCGGCTGCAGAGGATATAGATCTTGATGCTGTCTTTGGAGGTCAAGGTTATTTCGATATGGATCAAGTTGATACACATGAAGAAGTGCAGGTCTCTGCTGCACAAGGTTCGGGTGTGAGTGTTACTAGAGCAGCTACGTCGATGGCTGACTCAGATTTGGATGAGATCATGAATGAGGGGAGACGGTTGATGGTGTCTCGAGAGAGAACGTTTGGGAAGAGAAAGAGAACGGAGGATGATGATGAGTCAGAAGAGGAAGAAGATATACATAAGCTGATAAGACGTTCAAGACGGGAAAGGACAGGTGCAGGTATGGGAGCTGGAGAGACTTCAAGGATGGTACGTTTCGCTCCGGCTGCACTGTCTGGTATGTCTATCGTTCCTACTTCTGTACAGGTTACAAGTATAAGCACTGCGGATGTTCCCGTGGTGGCTACATCATCTGCTGGCATTCCATCTACCACTACCATCCAGATGTCGACTCCGGAGATTGTGTCTCTACCACCTCAAACGCTTACTCAGTCGGTGGTTGCTGCACGATTTGTAGAGTCAACGGTCGTCACTACTGCAGGGTTATCAGGTATGGTACCACCTGCGGTTACGCCTGCTTCTGATGTCTCGCCTACGCCTACTTCAGACTCAGAGAGAATAGCTTCACTAGAGCGGATCGTGGCAGAGCAATCTAAGACTATTCAACGCCTAGTAGAAGCAAATCAACTACAGTCATCCCTCCTGGTTGAGCATGGGAAAATTATAGATGCCTTGAAGGAGTTCTTGGCATCTCAGGGGGAGATGAGCTGTAAAGGCGACGAGCTCAGGACGAAGAAGAGAAACGACAGAGACGATGATCCCAATGCATCGAAAGATGCAGGTGGTGAGCTGCCAAGAACTACTCTAGCTCTTGGTACTTCCACAGCTCAGGGGGAGTCTGCCGACGCGGCTGGTGGTTCTGGTGGTGATGATGTGGTGTTGGTTGATGATGAGAATATAGGTGATGACGTGATTGATGCGTTGAAAGAACTAGATGATGATATGTTCAGCGATGATATATTGTTTGATGAGGATGTGCTGCCGAGTGATGTGATTGAGAAGATCGGTGAGCAGATTGAGATTGAGAATGAGATTGAGGAAGGAGAGATAGTAGAGGAAAATGTCGAACATGACATTCCAGAGGTTGAGAAGGCCGATATGAGTGATCAGACGGCAGTTGAAGATACTGAATGGGAAGAGCAGCCGAGGTGGAAGGAAGGATACGCTCAATGGTTCGTCAAAACGAAGAAACCGGCAGTCCCTACCATGTTCAAAAAGAGTTACAATATTAAGGGCTATGCTGAAGCAAAGAAAGGGATTATATGCTGGATTTATGATGAGCAGTTGCGGCTCTTCGTGATTAAACGATATGATGGAGTTCAGTACCTTAGAAGAATGTTGAGATCGTTAAACACACTGCCTGAATGTGAGGTTAAAGACTTAGCCAGATTGGGGTTGATCAATCGAAGTGATGATAATATGGCTAGAGTCATAGGGAAAATCGTATGGAAAGAGAGCATAAACGAAAAGAAGTTTGAGCTGTTGAAACCACAGAAAGGGAAACTTGTTGAAGACAAGGATAGAGGTTTGAGAGCTGATGGAAAGCCTTGGATGGTTATGAAGTATAAACCAATCCGGTGCCTTAAAGAAGTACCGATGAAGCTTATGCCCAAGGATGTGCTCAAAGACCTAAAGTGGTGGTTCGTTGATTGTGAGACAGTGGAGGCAGTGATGGAAGATGAGGATGAACAAGAGATCCTTAGAGTTTACGATCCGATGCATCTTGTTAACTTATCGCAAGCTGATCTGAAGATGCTTAACGAGAAAAAGATCTTTTATATTCCTGCTTGGAAGGATGAAGCAAGGAAATATCAAAGGGTTGTGTTGGTGTGTGTTAGAGAAGGAGTGCACGCGTGAAGATACAGGATTACAAGACAGATGCTGAAAGATCAAGATATGAAGCTACTGCCAAGGGGGAGTCTGTTGGTGCATAAATGTCAGTAATTCATATGTCTAGTGTCTGTAATAGAGTCTGTAATATTGTTTATGTATTTGTTTGTTTAAAGCGAAGTTGTTGACAAGTTCGCTTAGGCGAACTTGTTAACCAAGCGAAGTTGTTGACAAGTTCGCTTAGGCGAACTTGTTAACCAAGCGAAGTTATGGACAACTTCGCCTGAGGCGAAGTTGTCGTGTATTTATATAGGTTACGGCTTATTGTTTAGAAGTAGTTCAAGTTTTGTGTAAGTCAGTTATTGTTTGTGAGTCAAGTGACGTGAGGTCGAGAGTCTGTAACTGTGATTATATCACGTGTTGAGTTATTAATATAACGTGTGTTTGTTCGTATCGTATTCGTGGGTTCGTGTGTTTGTGTTCTACGTCCGTAACGATCTACACAGGGATTCCGCACCTGTGTATATCGGGATATCTCGTGTGATCCGTCCAGGGAACCTACACAAACCCAAAGGAATCTCACATGAAGGGTGTGAAGAGGATCTTGCGGTATCTCAAAGGCAAACCGAAGCTGGGGTTGTGGTACGCAAAAGGAGGAGACTTGGAGTTGGTCGCTTACACAGATTCTGATTATGGAGGGTGCAATCAGAGTCGGAAGTCAACAACTGGTGGATGTCAGTTTCTTGGTGGCAGATTGGTGTCGTGGCAATGCAAGAAGCAGACTTCAGTCGCAATTTCAACCTCTGAAGCAGAATACATGGCATCATCCAACTGCTGCTCCCAGGTTCTTTGGATTCAACAACAGTTGCGCGACTATGGTCTGAATTTCTTACTTACTCCTATTTGCATTGATAACACAGCTGCTATCTCAGTAACTAACAATCCCGTGAAGCACAGTAAAACTAAACATATTGACATACGTCATCATTTTATATGGGATTGTGCTGAGAAGAAACTGATTGTGCTTGAAAAGGTGGATACGCTTGATAATTTCGCTGATTTATATACTAAAGCGTTTGACAAATCAAGATTTCAAAACCTTATTGAGTTGAATGGGATGATCAATCCCGAGTAACCATGCTTTTTATGTTTAAAAAAAAAAAAAAAAACGTCACTATCGCTTAGAATTATGTCGGTTGCCTCAGTTTGAAGGACATGTATTAGGACATGTTTGGTCCTCATTTCTACTTGTAGAATATGAGGATAGCCATTAACCAGATGACTGAAAGTGACCGGGGCGGTTTATGATGAGTTTTCATTCTTTCGCTTAAAAATAGTCGATCATACTTAGTTAGAAGGACACATACTACTATGTGGTCGGTCCAGCTGATCCATTGGATCTTCGGGATAGCCGTTTACCTGAAGACTTTGTTTGGTCGGGGCGATTGATGTTAAAATTTTTTTATGGGAAATGAAATTATTTTTCAAGTCTACTACTTCGTAAGAAGTTCTATTTGCTATGTTTTAACAGAAAATTGATCCAACCTTGGAAAATGATACATATACTGATTCTGTGTGCTTAACTAGTGAAGTTATTAGGCTTAAAAGGCTTTAGAACAGTCATTGTATGTCATGGTAGCTTTTTATGGTGCGTAAAAGTAGATGTGATACAAACTAAATCTACTCGATTTTACGTGGAAACTCCTTAAGAGTTTTGCTTGTCTTCATATATATCTTTCCGAATGATAGGCAGAAAAGCGATTACCCAGTCATACACGAGCCCGTGAGTGTTCTGATTCCCGTGAAGATAGCGTTTCAAGAAACTGCAGTGATCCAGATTCGGGACTTGCAGTTGTTTACTACCCTGAAGTCTATGTAAATGTTTATCGTTAAAAAAAAAAATAAAAAAAAAAAATAAAATAAAAATAAAAAATACCTTATGAGTTATTGAAACATTTTAGAGCTAACAATGTCAAGACTTCTCAATCATGAAGTACGAAAGAGAACGGGAAGCAGATGAAGAGTACTTACAAACTTAATCAGACAATATGGGTCGAAGTCAATTCGGGGTGACTTGGGGAAAGCCTAATACGCTTTGAGAATAGATAGAAGGCATCATAATATCTGAGTTGTTGCCCACTTAAATTTTGAGGCATAATTGAACCTAACTCGTATCACAGAAACGATGAAAACCATTTTAAGTTATTTACCTGCCTACAACCTGTTTCTTTATGTCATAATACAGCTAAACACGGATCTATGTGACAGTCACGTAATTAGTATGATTCCTGTTCGGATCTTTTCTAAAACGTAGTAGTCCCTATCGAGACTGAAATTTGATCCCTTGTACTTTAATTTTTAAAAGTTTTTTGTACTTAGGTAGTTTTATGATTTTGTATCTGGTTACTTGGACTTGATCGTGTCATTTAATTCTTAAAGGGAAGTTTTAAAACTTAAATGCAAAATGTTCGAATTATAAGGTTTGATTTTGTAAATATAGGCGAAGTTGTTAAACAGGCGAACTTGTGAATAACTTCGCCTAGGCGAAGTTAACCGTAACTTCGCCTGTATAACATCGTCCCTATATAAGGATTTTCAAAGGTCAAACTGTTCATATTTTTCAAAATCAGCGAACTTGTCTCCTAAAACCCTAAGCGAACTTCTCGATAACTTTCGCGAAGTTATCTGTCGATTCATCTTTGTTATCTTTCTTCAATTTCAATCAGTATTCAAGGTGTGTTTGGGTTCTTATATCTGATAATCGATGTTCATGTTGTTAATCCTAGGTTGTTTCGACAACCGGTTAATGACCTCGGACGATCGATCCTTAAACCCGATTTCAAAACTTGTCTTCACGTGGTCATGTACAACCTGGTCGTCTAGTTATCCTTAAAATCTTGTGTTTAAGAGTCCTAAATCTTCACATTAACCAGAAACATCAAGTTTTCGGAAGTTTGAAACGACCTTACTGTCGCCGATTCAGATTCAGGCGAACTTAGGGTTTGGGCGAAGTTATCCGTAACTTCGCCTGAGGCTTAACTTCGCCTGAGGCGATGTTGTGGTGAGGCGAAGTTATCATTAACTTCGCCTGGACCTTTTTACTTATTAGTTATTAGACGAACTTAAAGATGAAGAGAAGTTGTTCCCAACTTCGCCCCACCTTTAACTTCGCCTATACAGATTTTATCACAACTTCGCTCATGGTAACAAGCGAACTTGTGTTACGCCTTAACGTTTATCTAACTTGGTTCGTTTGTTGCAGATATGGTTGCTGTTGCTGGTGCTGGAGGTGCTGGTGGCGATGACGGGGGAGATAACCAGAGACAATTCTTCCCTGGGCACAACATGTACATTACCTTAGACCCAGATGAGAGTGGTGTGGAGGACTACCGTGAGATTATTACATTCCTCCTTCGCTCGAGGATATTCCATGCAATCACTATGACTCTGCTGATATCCTTACCCAATATTGAGGATTTCTGGCAGACGGTGGAATACGATTGCCGCGTTGAGCCCCCGGTTATGCGAGCAACCGTCAACAATCAAGAAGTTCAGTTCTCTTCTGAACAAATACGGGTGGCTTTACGTTTCGGTAATGAGACTCGGGATGACCCGACGGACTTTGTGGCTCCTTTCCGCGATGGAGCATTTCTACGAATGGGCTATTCTGGTCCATTGGGCGATACACAACGGAGGAAGGGTTTCCTACTTGATCAGTGGCGCTTCCTCATGCACGTAATGATTTTCTGCATGTCTGGGAGGAAGGCGGGCACTGATGGTATGGGTGCGACCATGCAGTCAGCAATGACTGCTCTGACTTATAACAAACGTTATAGCTTTAGTCAGATGGTCTTTTATGAGATCGATAGACAGAGGAGAGCGATGGCTCGTGAAAGGTTCATCATGTATCCAAGATTCATTCAGATGATCTTGAATCATGTTGCTCCCACGTTGCCTCAACGACGTCCAATAAGATACGTGGAGAGTGTGAGCAAACGTATCTTCGCTCAATGCCGAACATCCAGCGCGAGGAGCAAGCCTGAACTGCGTCCAAGGCATACTCCACTCTTTGGGTACTTAATAAACCCGGGGTATGTGCCAGCTCGTGGGGATGAGTTCAGAGACCCGGCACCACAACAGGCAGGAGCATCTCAAGCTATACGTGCTGCTCCTGTTGTGTCACCGGAGGAGGAAGTGGACCTTGATGCAGAATTCGGAGGTCAAGGATTCTTCGATATGGATCGGGTGGATCCAGAGGAGAACGTTCAGATCCCAGTTGACCGTGTCTCGACTGTGCGTGTTACTAGAGCAGCTACGACGGTGGCTGACTCAGATCTTGATGATGATATGGATGAGGCGAGAAGGATGTTGGTGACTCAAGAGAGGACGTTTGGGAAGAGAAGACGTTTGGGAAGAGAAAGAGGACAGATGATGATAGTGAGTTAGAAGAAGAAGAGGATATTCACAAGTTGATTAGACGTTCAAGACGGGAAAGGACAGGTGCAGGTATGGGAGCTGGAGAGACTTCAAGAGTTGTATGTTTCGCTCCGCCCGCACTGTCAGGTATGTCGATTGTTCCTACATCACTACAGGTCACAAGTTTAAGCGCCACCGATGTACCCGTGGTGGCTACAACATCATCTGTTGGCCTCCCGTCTATCACACTCCAGCTGACGACTCCAGATATCGTATCGTTGCCGCCTCCAACGCTTACTCCGTCGGAGGTTGTTGCACAATTTGTTGAGTCGACAGTCGTTGCAACTGCAGGGTTGTCGGTCACGATACCACCTGCGGTTACGTCCACAGCTGCTTCTGATGTCCCGGTTTCATTCGAAATCCCTGCTGAGTATACTCAAGACACATCTCACATGAGGTTTGATTTCGATGCAACCCTCTCAGACTCGGAGAGAATAGCTGCACTAGAGCGGGTCGTGGCAGAGCAAACAAAGATAAATCTTGTCCAGACCCAGGCTATTCAGCGCCTTGTAGCAGAGAATCAACTACAGTCGTCCCTCCTGGTTGAACATGGGAGAATTATAGATGCTATGAAGGTGTTCTTGGCATCTCAGGGGGAGACAAGCTGTAAAGGCGACGAGTTAAGGACAAAGAAGAGAAATGATAGAGACGATGATCCCAATGCATCGAAAGGTGCAGGTGGTGAGTTGCCAAGAACTACTCAAGCTCTTGGGACTTCCACAGCTCAGGGGGAGTCTGCAGGTGCGGCTGGCAGTTCTGGTGGTGATGAGGTGGTGATGGTTGATGATGAAGAAATGGGAGATGATGTGATTGATGCTTTGAAAGAATTAGATGATGATATGTTTAGTGATGATGTGTTGTTTGATGATGATGTGCTGCCAATTGAGGAGATTGAGAAGATTGGCGCACAGATTGTGATTGAAGAAGATGTTGAAGAAGGTGAAATAGTAGAAGAGAATGTGGAGCATGACATTCCAGGTGTGGAGAAAGCAGATATGGGTAATGAGACAGTAATCGATGAGACTGAATGGGAAGAGCAGCCTAGGTGGAAGGAAGGCTATGCTCAGTGGTTCGTCAAAACGAAGAAACCGGCGGTCCCTACAATGTTTAAGAAGAGTTACAATATTAAAGGCTATGCTGAAGCGAAGAAAGGGATTATTTGCTGGATCTATGATGAGCAGTTGAAGCTCTTTGTGATTAAACGGTATGACGGTGTTCAGTATTTTAAAAGAATGTTAAGGTCGTTGAATACACTGCCGGAATGTGAAGTGAAAGACTTAGCCAGATTGGGGTTAATCAATCGAAATGACGATAATATGGCTAGAGTCATTGGGAAGATTGTATGGAAAGAGAGTATAAAAGAGAAGAAGTTTGAGTTGTTGAAACCGCAGAAGGGAAAACTTGTTGAAGATAAAGAAAGGGGAATGAGAGCAGATGGCAAGCCATGGATGGTGATGAAATACAAACCGATCCGATGCATTAAGGAGGTTCCAATGAAAATTATACCTCAAGATGTGTTGAAGAATCTTAAATGGTGGTATGTTGATTGCCAGACTGCTGAAGCCGTGATGGAAGACGAAGACGAACAAGAAGTGCTAAGAGTGTATGATCCGATGCATCTTGTTAATTTATCGAAAGCTGATCTGCAGGTGTTAAATGAAAAGAAGATATTTTATATTCCTGCTTGGAAAGACGAAGCGAGGAAATATCAGCGAGTAGTCACGGTATGTGTGAGAGAAGGAGTACATGCATGAAGACAAAGAGATTGAAGGTTACAAGACACGTGCTTGAAGATCAAGACATGAAGCTACTGCCAAGGGGGAGTCTGTTGGTGCATAATGTCAGTAGTTCATAGTCTAGTGTCTGTAATCGAGTCTGTAATGTTAATTATGTTTTATATATGTCTTAAGCGAAGTTGTTAACAAGTTCGCCTAGGCGAACTTGTTAGTCAAGCGAAGTTATGGACAACTTCGCCTGAACATGCCAGGCGAAGTTGTCGTGTATAAATAGTCCTAGGTTACGGCTGTTTGTAGTGAGTTGTTTTAGTGTTTGTTGTTCATCGAGTTCATTGTAACGTGAGGACGAGAGTCTGTAACAGTGATATTACATCACGTGTTTGAGTTATAATACATAACGTGTGTTCGTTTATTCGTGTGTTTGTTTGATTCGTTTTCTACGCTCGTAACGATCTACGCAGGGATTCCGCACCTGAGTAGATCGAGATATCTCGTGCGATCCATCCAGGGAACCTACAGAACTCCGTACCATTATCACTTCGAATACGTCTCACTTTCAGTTTATAGAGTGATTCAATCTTAGTGATTAAATTTTTAATCAGAATGGGTGCTTGATCTTTTGAACTCATAAATAAAACCCACGGGTATCTTGAATAGTCATCAGTGACAACTAAACAGTACCAATCACCAGCGATACTCGCACGATTCACCGAACCGAATAAATCCATATGAAGTCGTTCCAGTGGAGTGTCAATGGTTTTGATTAACTTGGATAGGTGTGACTTGTTCTTCTGTTTGCCCTTCTTACAAGCAACACAATGGTCAGTTAATTTAAAATGTTTCAAGGAAACACTATCAACCAAATCATTTGCCATTAAATAATTCATTTTTCGAACGTGAATATGACCCATCCTTCTGTGCCACATAATCATGTCCTTTTCAGTTGCCTTAGAAACAAAACACGTCTTGACAGAAGTAGATACTTTAGAACTCATGTTCAACACATAAATATCATTCGATCGAGGAGATCGCATGACAACCATATCCTCAGGAATGACATATCCTGGTTTCAGGATCAAACACTCCTTGTCATTAAATACAGTTTAGTACTTCTTATCACAGATTTGTGACACACTTAATAAATTATGATCAACCTTGTCACAATAATTTACTTTCTCAAACGTGATACTCCCATTCGACACATCACCTTCTTGTGTTATCATACCACCCGAATTACCCGCAAATGCAACATACCCTCCTTGAATATTTTTGGCATTTGTAAGAAGATTGATATTGCCGGTAATATGACGAGAACATCCACTATCTATGATCCAGTTTGCACCAGACACAGTCTTGGATGAACCCTACACACAAACATAAAGTGATCAGTTCAAAAAGGCAGCCCAGGCCTCAGTCTTGGGCACCTTTTGAGTTTCACATGTTGAATCAAAATTAGCAGAATTCAAACGTTGTTCAGCAACTTGTGAATAAGTCACAGGCCTTTTAGACTTTCATCTTAAATAAGCAGCTTGAACGACATTTGTATTCATGTTCTTACAAATAGGCTCAGTTGGGACAAATTTGGGTTTTCCAATAACTGAGTTTTCGTTAACTTGAATCACCTTGCTAGAATTCACATCAGAAAACATAATGTGAGTTTCATCATCAAAAGACAATGGTCTTTTCAAAATCTCAGTTATCACATGAACAGATTTGGATTTTTCCTTGATAAAATGATGAAGATTCTGAGACTTTTTTAAACCACAGTTTCTGACAACGTGACCTTGTTCACCACAGAGAAAACAAGTTCTCATATCAACACGTTCACGATGCGGTGGAGCAGAATCATGTGAGACCGAAGGATGAAACACACCAGCAATGGGACCTTTGTCTAAGTCGTCAAATGTCACAGATTTCTTTTTCATGTAAAAGTTAAGATTTGAACAATTTAAAAAATTTGCAAAGTGTCAGTTCCATGTGATTTAACAAATTGAACCTTTTTAGCATATTTTAGCAATTGTTTTGCTTTTATTAACGGATCTACAACATTTGTTGTCTTAGATTTCACAAATTCTTGTTCAAGATTTTGAATCTTGAAAGTTTCATTTTGAAAGACGATTTCAATCAACTCAGGCTTGATTAGATTAAGCGGAATGTCTTTCTTAGTGAAAACTTTTCTAATTCCTTTTAACTTAAACACACGACTAGTTGAAGATTTTGGAGCAGGAGGATTGACAAAACGCATCAAGTCCTCATCAGAAATTTTTGGTTTTACTGATTTCTTTGCTTTAACCTTAACTGGTTTCTCCTTTTTCACTTGAGTTGTATTTGAACCGTACTGCCTCCTCAATTTCATGAGGTTCACATAAAATGTGATGTGAACGTGGAATGTTTTGGTTTTTGTGTACCACCTCAGGTTCAAATACATCTTCAATAATTACTTTCTCAGCATTTTCAACAAAAATTTTGTTACTTTGAATATGAGTTTTTTGAAATGAAGATTGGGCATTCAAATTGTCATTTTTAACCACTTTAGGTTTTGTCTCAACAACTGGTTCATTAATAACAGTTTCCTCTTTTCATGCAAAAGGATTTGCAGTGTAATCATTATGAAATGGTGGTGGTACTTCAACAAAACCAACACCTTTCTATGAATATTTTTGCTTTCCAGATACTTCAATAATTTCATTTAGCAAAAACGATGTTTTTGCTTTCCAGATACTTCAATAATTTCATTTAGCAAAAACGATGAATTTCTAAATTTACCCAATTTGTTTTTCAACTCAAGAACCTCATTTTCAAGTTCTGTTATCTTAGATCGATGTTTCAAGATTTCTTGTAATTTCTGATCATTAATTGTCATTTTGACTAACAATTCAGCTTTGAGGTCATGATTACTATTAGACAATGCTTCAATTTTCTCCCTAGGTCTCATTTGAGATTCTGATGATTGTCTATAAGTATCCTTAAGTTAAGCCAATTTCTTTTACCAAACTGTCATTATGTGCTTTCAAAGTTTCTAACTTAGGCTTGTTAGTCTCACAATCAACACAAGGCACAATAGCAGACAAATCAGAAGAAAAAGAACTAACGTCATCGATTTTGGCCATACAAGCAAATGTGGTTGGTTGCATATGACATGGATCATCAGAATCCGATTCAGTGTCGTTGTCAGATGAAAACTCATTCCCACTTGCATCTTGAAAACTTTCATGCATCTCAAACATAGCCAAGTTTTCTTGATTATCGTTGCATAATAATCGTTGAGACCAATCAGTTCCATCAGCAGCAGAAAGCAAGGCTTGTGATCCCGAAGAAGACGTTTTATTTCCAGACGGTTAATCGAAATCATTACTCTTTTTCACATGACTCCTATCTTGGTTTCGAGGTCCATTGCACTCTTTCTTTGGTTTGTCACACTCTTTGGAAAAGTGACCAAACTTTTAACAGTTATAGCATTTGACTTTTAGTTTATCAAATCCAATCTCCTTGTTCAATGATGGTAGATCTTTACTAGTTCTCTGCATGAACTTCTTCACCTTCCTTACTATCATTGCCATGTTCCACTTAAGATCCATTATTTCCAAATCATCAGGGTCGACTTGGTCATAATCTTCATCAGTTAATTCACTTGTGGCAATTTTGCTACCCACCAGATTCTCATACGATGTCATGAAAGCACACAGAAACGAGAAATTTTGCTCAGCTTCTTTCATGTTTACATTTGGTGGTGGAGTGAATTTGTTTGTAAAGGAAGACCCACCAGATGTCTCAGTGTGTCCAGTGTACCCAGATTCCATAAAACATACATTTGGATAACTACAAGTTGAAGATCCCACATATGCATTTTGAGTGAGAAAAACAGTAATCGGAGCTATAGTGCTGCTTAAAGGCATGCTTCCTCCACATTCTCTAGATTCAATCTTTTGCATAAACTCTGAAGCAGTCAAGTCTTAATTTTTGAAATAACAATTTTCTTTTAACACCATAAGAAATGTAGAATATGAAGCAGGTAACAGGGGCGCAACTCAAGAGGGATCCCGGGTGGCCCCGGTCACCCCCGTTTTTTTAGTTAGTAAGGCAAATTTTCATGATTTCGTCCAAAAAATTTATAGGTATTGAGCCTGGTCACCTCCGCGTAAAGATAC